>NC_053025.1:199612557-199767482 GCF_003073215.2 Triticum urartu | reverse complement strand
CCTTTACAAACAAGGTTGGGGCTATCTCCACAACTTAATCGGAGGCTCCCAACAACACCATGAAGCTTCACCACAATGGACTATGGCTCCGTGGTGACCTAAACCGTCTAGGGTGCTCAAACACCCAAGAGTAACAAGATCTGCTAGGGATTGGTGGGGGGTTCAATTTTCTCTTGGTGGAAGTGTAGATCGGGGCCTTCTCAACCAATCCTGAGCAAATCAACAAGTTTGATTGGCTAGGGAGAGAGATCGGGCGAAAATGGAGCTTAGAGCATTAATGGAGCTTAGAGGTGGAAGAGGTAGTCAACTAGAGGAAGAAGACACCCCTTATATAGTATAAGAACAAATCCAACCGTTATCCACCAACTCAACGTGCGCAGCGCGGTACTACCGCAGGGGCATGCAGAACTACCGCAGGGCCCCGCGGTACTACTGCCCATGCAATAGAGACCAGCCCAGCCCAAAATGCACTACGGCAGAGGGCGGCAGTACTGCTGGCGCAGTACTACCGTGCCCCCTTGCGGTACTACCGCAAGGCAGGAACTGTCCAGATATGGGAAGGCACGAATATAATAAATTACATCCGTGGCTACTTCCACTGAGTTGGAGTCGATTCAAAAACCCGACACGGTAGTACCATAAGCCAGCAACGGTACTACCGCGCTAGGCGCGGATGAAAAAAATTTCATCCGCCCCTTACTGCCGCATACTTGCGGGACTAAGCCAGATACCACGGTACTACCGTGCCTAGTTCGCGGTACTATCGTGATGGGTGTCACCCACTAGGGAGAGGGTGACAATATCTGGACTCCGGCCATAGTACTACCGCTTGCCAGGAAGCGGTACTACCGTGGGCACTTGCGGTACTACCGCACCGGCAGACGGTACTACCGCAAGGGCCTGCGGTACTACCGCTCAAAGGAGCAGTACTACCGCATGCCCTAGTTCAGCAAGCACGAGAAATATCTGCATAGACAAGGAAAACATAGGAAGCACCAAAGGCTAGAAGAAAAGGAGGTACAAAGGAAGATGTGTACGTGATGAATCCACCCACCCTTTCCAACGCAGACCCCCTCTTAATAGTACGGCTTCCCTACGACTCAATATCACCGAAAAGAAACGAAGAGAAACGTCGTCTTCCATAGCCTTCGAGGGGAACCAAATCATCTTGTGCCTTAGTCAATATATATCTGAAATATTCGATGCACATGATTAGTCCGCAAAAGTATTGTCATCAATCACCAAAACCAACTAAGGGATAAAATGCCCTTACAATCTCCCCCTTGTTGGTGGAATGATGACAACACGGGATTTGCACAAGAGTATAATGCAAAGAGCAAGGGCAAACCCCAAGTCTCTAAAATATAGCGGGGCTCCCCCTAGATGTGTGCCATCTTGATGAGTGCTTTGGACTGCACGGCACACATACTAGGATCAACACTCCCCCTATATTTTATATACATGGCATATCTTGCAATAGGGCTAAAACTAAGCAAGATAGGAAATAACGTAATGAAATAAGCACAAGATAGAATAAGCTCACTACGGTACGATAGAGTGCATATGTCTTACACCATATGATAGAAGGACTCACAAGCACAAACCAAAGCAAACCAAAGAAAATGACATAAACGAAGTTCAACTGACCCAAACACCAAACACGACACAACTCGCAAATCCTACAGTCTCTCCCCCTTTGGCATCGAGACACCAAAAAGGCAGAGAGGACACCTACAACAGAAGGGGTGGCTCAATCTGAGTAGTCACTCGCTCGCTCCCCGTTAGACTCGGCAGCTGGGACAGACTCTTCCTCAGACTCCATCCAGTGATAACCCTGCCTGGCGATCCATTCTGCCTCTGGGGTGACGCCCTCCTCTGACCCACTGGAGATGTTCTCGCCGAAGGTCCTGAAAATCCGCTTGTCGCGGCGGCTAGTCTCCTTGGAAGCCACATGGGTCTTGTACTGCCCCTTTGCCTGCATATAGAACAACATCTTCATCTTGTTCTTCAGTCGCTTAGCCCAAGATGGCTCAGAAGTGGGAGGCGTGTAGCCCTTAGAGTTGTCCTCGTCTGCTGCCTCCTCCTCATGCTCATTTGCACCCACGTCCATGTTAGCCGCGGCATCAGCACGAGAGGTAGTGTTGACCCACTAAGTCTTGATACGGAGGTTGATGGGCTCATGCCGGATCCAACTAGGGGCCTCAAAATCATCCAGAGGGTAGAGCTGCTCCCAAGTTGCTAAGATCAACTGAAACAGATAAGGTCCATAGATGGGGACCTTGCGGTTGTAGACCGCAAACCGAAGCTCATTCCACATGATATGTGAGACATCAAGTGGTAGTGTTTGAGAGTTGCGAGCGTCTGCACACAGGAGCATCATATCCACAAGATAGGCATGCACCTTGTCCTTGTCCCCAATGCGTGGGAAGAGAGTGTTGCGGAAGATCCGGTGCATGATGTCGAGAAAGGAGTTGAGTACCCAAGTTGTCTTGTTATTGGAGAGCTTCTTCTCCACATAGAAGGGCAAAAGCTTGTTCTTGTTTGCATACTCAGAATTGGCATGAGGGCGAACACCTTGGGGTGTGGCGAGCCCCTCATCCGGAACCCCAAGCAAAGTCATGAATTCCTTCCAAGTAGCAGTCAGCTGTCGACCATTGGTCATCCAAGTCATGGTCCTGTCCTCATTGGGATGAAAATGCACTGAGGCAAAGAACTGAGAAATGATCTCAGGATCAAAGTCTTTGTGGAATGAGATGATATGATCAATGCCAAATTGCTCCACGAGGTCTAAAGCCTCACCAAAGTATTCCCGATGCTTATCTTGCCTCATGTGATGCATGTTGATCCACTTCACCTCCACTTAGGTGTTTTGCTTGGCCTTGATGACATCTAGAAAGATGAGATTCTGTTGCTTGGTCCAGAATAGCTCATTCCCTCGAAAGTTGGCACGAGGGTTTCCATATGGATTGGTCTTCCTCCGAGCGATGAACTCAGCAAGAGGTATCTCATCCATACCCATGGTGGGTTCCTTCTCTTTGGTGGCGGTGGTCTTGGTTCTGCGTTGGGGGGCATTGGAGCCCTCTGCTGCCTCTGAGTTGTGCATACGCTTGGATCCCGTGTTACAGCTTGGATTGGAGCGGCGAGACGGAGCACCTGAGCCACCACCTAAAACACACACCACAAAACAAACACACACGAAACGCGAGAAGGATCAATGCAAAGATCACAAAAGAAAAATGGGTGAAACAAGTAGACATAGTACGTGAGAAGTGCCACAGGAGGGATTTGAGACAACGGTAGTAGCGTGTGTTGCACCACGTGCGGTAGTACCATTCCGAGGAGCGGTAGTACCGCACTAGCAGGGCGGTAGTACCGGACGCACGGTAGTACCGCACGGTTGCAGATCCGTAATGGCCATGGAGATCTGAGCACAACCATGTCAACACGCGGTACTATGGTCGATCAAATCCATCACGGGACAACTAAAGCAAGTACCATCACTACACAAAACCACTCTCCTATACCCGACTCTTGCAAAGATTTGACCTAAAATCTCACGAACAACTTGCATCTCCCCAAGACCTAAAAACAACAAGACGAACAAGAAAAAGGAAGGGATTGGGGAGAAACCTTGATCCATGGCAAGAGGGAGTGGTGGGGAACGATCCCACCGGTTGGAATCCGAGGAGAGCGGCCGGAGACGGAGATCCGGCGAGGACCTCCGGCGCCATTCTTGAGCGAGAGAGAGAGAGACAGAGTGGGGAGAGAGAAGAATGGGTATGGGGGAGTTAGAACTCCCCTGCCCGTGTTTAACCCCCACACCGTTTGATCGCACAGTAGTACCGCATGTCATTGCGGTAGTACCGCCCCGGGCGGAAGTACCGCACCGTGGCTTTAGTACCGCTCCCCCAGGCGGCAGTAAAAAATTTCTGCCGCGCTGGGTGCGGAAGTACCATGCACTCCTCACGCGGTAGTACCGCACGTCATTGCGGTAGCACCGCCCGAGCAGAAGTACCGCACCGAGGCCGTAGTACCGCTCCCCCCAGGCGGCAGAAAAAAAATTCTGCCGCGCTGGGTGCGGAAGTACCGTGCGCTCCCCTCGCGGTAGTACCGTGGCAGGCCACGGTAGTACTGTGAGCTCAAGAAAAAGCAGTTTCAACCAACCAAGAGAACAACGAAGCACTGAACCTTCAAGCGAAATACCACACCAACGAGCTAACACACAGGACACCACAAGCACAAGCTCAGCACAAAGGAGGAGAAGCAAGAGACAACACAGACCAAAAACGAGACACAAGCTCTCCAAGGAGAGGGCGGTGGCCGGAGCCACCTATGTTTGAGTCAATTGGTATGGCACCACGAAGAATTATCCTTGGGACCATGACCAAAACTCGTCTTTGAAGCACAAGTATCATCAAAAATGGCTAATGTGAAAGAGTTGATCGCTTTATGCATAATGGGGGAGGGAGAGTTCATTGAGAGAACAACACTCCCCCTAGGTCCATGCCTACACCTAGATTAGACAACAAGTTGAGTGTGGTGGGGTGTGCAAGGGTTCAAGCAACATTGCTCGAATCAATGATATTTAGCTCATGCCTTAGCTTGCGAAATCTTGCTTCATCCAAAGGCTTCATGAAAATATCTGCGAGGTTATCATGGGTGTTGACGTAGTTGAGCTCGGTCTTCCCTCGCCTAATGTGATCCTGGATGAAGTGATACCGAATCTCAATATGCTTCGTCTTGAAGTGTTCCACCGGGTTGAGAGAAATCTTGATGGCACTTTCATTGTCACACCAAAGAGGCACTTTGTCACAAATGACACCGTAATCCTTTAAAGTTTGCCTCATCCATAAGAGTTGTGCACAACAACTACCGACAGCCACATACTCTGCTTCCATGGACGAGAGAGATACGCAACTTTGCTTCTTGGAAGACTAACTCACCAAAGAGCAACCAAGAAATTGGCACCCTCCGGAAGTGGACTTCCTATCCACTTTGTCTCCCGCCCAATCCGAGTCCGAATAACCTACAAGCTTGAAGTTTTCTCCCCTTGGGTACCATAAGCCAAAGTTTGGGGTATGAGCCAAATATTGAAAGATTCGCTTGACCGCCACAAAGTGACTTTCCTTAGGTGCGGCTTGAAACCGTGCACAAATTCCCACACTCAACATGATATCCGGTCTAGATGCACAAAGGTAAAGCAAGGAGCCAATCATGGAGCGATATACCTTTTGATCCACCGCTTTACCATTGGGATCAATGTCAAGTTGGCACTTGGTGGGCATGGGAGTGGAAGCCGGCTTGACATCACTTAGCTTGAATCTCTTGAGCATGTCTTGAGTGTATTTGGCTGGGTTGATGAAGGTTCCTTCTCTCCTTTGCTTCACTTCGAACCCGAGAAAGAATTTCAACTCTCCCATGGAAGACATCTCGAACTTTGAGGTCATGAGAGCGGAAAATTCCTCATTGAAAGCTTTGTTAGGGGAATCAAAGATAATATCATCAACATACAATTGGCACACAAACAACTCCCCTTTGACCTTCTTAGTAAAAAGAGTGGGGTCGATTAGCCCAACTTCAAAACCACGATCTTGTAACAACTCGGTAAGGTGGTCATACCACACACGTGGGGCTTGTTTAAGGCCATAGAGCACCTTATCGAGTTGATACACATCATCAGGAAAGTAGGGATCCTCAAACCCGGGGGGTTGCTTGACATATACCAATTCATTAATCGGACCATTAAGGAAAGCACTCTTCACATCCATTTGTTGTAACTTAAAGTTATGATGAGAAGCATATGCAATCAACATGCGAATGGATTCAAGACAAGCAACGGGGGCAAAGGTTTCACCGTAGTCCATACCCTCGACTTGGGAGTAGCCTTGTGCTACCAAACGGGCCTTGTTGCGAATGATAATCCCATGAGCATCTTGCTTGTTCTTGAATATCCACTTGGTTCCAATGACATTGTGGTTCTCCGTTGGCCTTGGCACCAATCTCCACACTTTGTTGCACTCGAAGTTGTTGAGTTCTTCATGCATGGCATTGAGCCAATCCGGATCCTCGAGCGCCTCATAGACCTTTTGGGGTTCAACACAAGAGACAAACGCGTGATGTTCACAATAGTTTGCTAATTGTCTACGAGTGCTTCGTCCCTTTCTTAAGCTTCCAAGCACATTTGTCATGAGATGATCCTTGGTGGAGAGCTTGGAAGCAATCTTGGCGGCATGACGCTCCAATTCCTCCTCGGGGGTGAGACGAGGAGTGGTCACTTGATCATCTTGAGCGCCGTCTTGAGCTTGTTCTTGATCTCGAGGAAGCTCTTGATCTTGAACTTGCTCGGTGGAGAGAACTTGGCCTTGGGCATCACTTGATGTTACAACACCATCTTGAGATTGACCTTGCCCTTGGTCTTGTTCTTGAGGTTGAGGGCCTTCACTTTGTTCTTCGGAAGCGTGTGGGTCTTGGGTTGGTGAAGGTTCCACTTGAGTGGAACGTTGTCCTTCTCCTTCGGCCACAAGGGGTTCCTCAATGGGTAGGATATGACCAACACCCATTCTTCTTATGGCTTGGGGAGGAATTTCATCACCTGCATCACAAGTACCACTTTGCTCCACTTGGGAGCCGTTATTCTCATCAAAATCCACGTTACACGTTTCCTCAATAAGTCCCGTGGACTTATTGAGAACACGGTAAGCATGAGAGTTTGTTGCATAACCAAAAAATATGCCCTCATAAGCTCTAGCCTCAAATTTAGACAAAAGAACACCTTTCTTGAGAATCAAACACTTACACCCGAACACCTGGAAGTACTTGAGGTTGGGCTTGTTACCGGTGAGTATCTCATATGGAGTCTTGTTCAAGCCTTTGCGGAGGTAGAGCCGATTAGATGCATGACACACGGTGTTGATGGCTTCGGCCCAAAAGTTGTAGGGAGACTTGAACTCCGCCATCATGGTCCTTGCCGCATCCACCAACGTCCGGTTCTTCCTCTCCGCTACACCATTTTGTTGAGGAGTATAAGGTGCGGAATATTGATGCTTGATTCCCTCATCACTCAAAAACTCATCCAAGGTGTAGTTCTTGAACTCGGATCCATTGTCACTTCTTATAGTCAAGATCTTTGTATTGTGTTGTCGTTGAGCTTCATTTGCAAAGTCGATGACGGTTTGTTGGGTCTCGCTCTTCCTCTTGAAGAAATATACCCAAGTGTATCTTGAATAGTCATCTACAATCACCAAGCAATACTTTCTACCGCCAAGACTATCAAAGGATGGAGGCCCAAAGAGATCCAAATGAAGGAGCTCCAAAGGCCTCTTCGAGTAGATGATAGTCGTGGGAGGGTGAGCCTTCTCATGTAGCTTTCCTTCGATGCAAGCACTGCAAGCATGATCTTTGGCAAAACTAACATTTGTTAGTCCACCGACATGGTCCTCCTTGAGAAGACTTTGCAAAGATCTCATATTGACGTGGGCTAAACGGCGATGCCAAAGCCATCCCACGTCAACTTTAGCCATTGGGCATGTCACGGTCTTAGTGGGTCGCTTCGAAAAGTTAATCACATAGAGATCGTTCTCGACATGCCCAACAAAGGCTACTTTAAGAGTCTTGCTCCACAAGAGGGCCATGGTATCAATATCAAAGAAAGTGGCAAAGCCCATGAGTGCTAGTTGACGAACGGAAAGTAAATTGTATGCAAGGGACTCAACAAGCATGACCTTCTCGATCGTAAGATCATGAGAAATGACAACTTTACCGAGTTCCAATACCATAGAGGACGAGGCGTCACCCCGCTCGATGTTGGTGGGCATGGATGGAATCTTTTGCACGTCCACCACCAAGTCCTTGCTTCTGGTCATATGATTAGTAGCTCCACTGTCGAGCAACCATGATCCCCCACCGGAAGCAAACGCCTACAAGAGATCAATGCTTGGTTTTAGGTACCCATTTTGTAATGGGTCCTTTGATGTTAGTAACAAGGGTCTTAGGAACCCAAATAGACCATTCAATGTACTCATAAGGAGAACCAACAAATTTGGCATAAACATGCCCATCTCTAGCACGACACAACACATAAGAAGGGTTAAAGTCGCCGGCTTTGTTGGGAACGGAAGCGTTGCCCTTCTTGGCACCACTACCCCTCACGGAGTTCTTCTCCTTCTCCTTAGTAGGACCCTCTCCCTCCTTCACAAAGGTTTGCTTCAGGGGAGGAGGTCATTTGGCCTTGTCATTCTTCTTCTTGTTCTTGGACTTGGGCACGTGCCCAATCCCTTCCTTGGCCACAACTCCCTTTTGGTTGGTCAAAAGGTCGTTGAGGTTCTTCTCGCCTTGTATGCAAGACACAAGGCCATTCTCAAGTTGTACCTTTAGCTTAGCGTTCTCCTCAACAAGATGCACATGCTCACAACATGGATTAGTAGCATTTGCATTATCAATTAACATCATACGAGGAAAAGTGGCTTTCTCCTTGGTTAGCTTTACTTGAAGTTGATCATGAGACTCTTTGAGGCTAGCATGAGCACCCTTCAAGACCTTGTGAGCCTTGTCAAGTAGATCAAACTCCTCTTTGAGTCTAGAAAGATCAACCCCAAGCTTGGCCTTCTCGGAGTTTAGCACATGAGAGACAACAAGAGAACGATCAAAATCTTTCTTTAACTTAGCGTGATCGACGTTGTGTGACTCCTCAAGAACCAAACGAAGACCACACTCTTCCTCAAGAGCATTGGAAAGATCCAAAATCTCATCGGCATAGTCATGACTATGCCCCTCCATCTTGGAGATAGTATCTTCATGAGCCTTGATCATGTCATTGGCTTCACCAAGTTGTTCCAAGAGAGCAACAAAATGCTTCTTGGATTTACCCTTGAGTTTACCCATAAAGGACTCAAACTCATTTTCCTCCACATTGTATCCCTCATGTTCATCAATGCAATCCGTCAAGGAAGGATTATTAATGATGGTAGTTTTGATGTTGGGGGTTACCTTGTTGGTGGCTTTAGCCATGAGGCACTGGGCGGTGATGTTCTCATTGAGTGAGTTGAAGAGAGACACTTGTGGAGTTTTTGCAATGGCTACGGAGGCCACGATAACCGACTCACCATCATCATCATCATCATCATCATCATCATCCTCATGGTACTCTTCAACCACCAACGCCTTGTGAGGGATCTTCTTAGGGAAGTTGCTCTTGTTGGGGAAGGACTTGGCTTTGTCCTTTCAGATGAGCTTGCCACCATTGTCTTCCCTCTTCTCATACGGACATTCCGCAACAAAATGGCTCACATTGCCACAATTGTAGCAAGTCCTCACACGTTGCTTTCTCTTCGTGCCACTTGAGTTGTTCTTGTTGAAGTTTGGCCTTGAGTTCTTCTTGCTCCAAAATTGCCTTGAAGCAAGTGCCATGTGTTCATGATAGGCATACTTTGTATCTTCGGGGTTGCTTTCTTCTTCTTCCTCTTCTTCTTCTTCAACACAAACCTTGGCCTTCAGTGCAAGGTTGGGCTTCTTTGCCCTTTGAGAGCGAAGCATCGCATTGTCGGCGATCTTGTCCAAGATGTTCATACCCACAAACTCATCCAACACTTCACTTGAGGTCAAGGTGTGGAAGTCGGACCTTTGACGAATGACGGAGGACATGGCCTTGTGGTAAGGCATCATTGCTTTGAGGAATTTGCGCTTGATCCAATTGTCATCCGTGTCCTTCCTCCCATGATCTCGGAGTGAGACCGCGAGTTTGGTTACTCTCTGATAAAGCTCACGAGGTTCTTCATATTCTTTCATAGAAAACTCATCGGCTTCATCTTTCACTATTTCATAGTTGGAGCGTTGAATGCTTGCACTTCCCCGGTAGAGAGAGACAACACAAAGCCATGCATCTTTGGCCAAGGCGAATGGCCGAAGATGAGGTAGATCTTCATGTGGAATTGCATCTTGGATGATGAAGAGAGCATTCTCATTGAATTGATTATCCGCGGCTTCTCGAGGAGTGAAGTTGCTTGGGTCATGCGAATAGAAATCTTCTTCAATGATTTTCCAAAGATTAGTATTCACATGATTTAAATGACGCTTAAAGCGATAAACCCAAGAATCAAAGTCCTCATTTTTCACAATCTTAGGGGAGGACCGGCATGATTCAAATGAGTGGAAGGAATCGGTCCACCATAAACAAGTGGTGGTTCCACATGGGCAAAGATGCCGGTGCCATTTTTACCACTAGAAAAAGGAGCATTTTCACTACTAGCTTCCCCCTTGTCGGAGTTAGCATCCGTCACCTTGTTGATGGGATCACCCACTTTCAACGGTGCGGTGGATAGTTTAAGCCCTTCAATGAATTTAGTAAACATGCTTTCAACCTCGGTCGTAATGGAGGTTTTCAATGTCTCCAAGGCCACATTGAATTCCTCACGAGAGAACGAGGTTCCCCCATCGCCCGTAGACGAGATCAGATTCACACCGGAGTATTCCTCCACACCGTCTACGGTATCAACCATACTCTTCGGACGGTAAAGTCCTTAGTAAAGAGAGGAGGCTCTGATACCAATTGAAAGGATCGATATGGTTGACTAGAGGGGGGCGGTGAATAGGCAACTAACAACTTTTAGCTTTTCTTTACCAAATTAAACTTTGCATCAAATTAGGTTGTCTAGATGTGCAACTAGGTGAGCAACCAATATGATGCAACAACAACGAACACACAAGCAAGCAAGAGAAGTAACGCTAATAAGCTTGCACAAGTAAAGGTGAGAGATAACCAAGAGTGGACCCGGTGAAGATGAGGATGTGTTACCAAAGTTCCTTCCTTTCGAGGGGAAGTACGTCTCCGTTAGAGCGGTGTGGAGGCACAATGCTCCCCAAAAAGCCACTAGGACCACCATATTCTCCTCACGCCCTCACACAATGCGAGATGCCGTGATTCCACTATTGGTGCCCTTGGAGGCGGCGACCGGACCTTTACAAACAAGGTTGGGGCTATCTCCACAACTTAATCGGAGGCTCCCAACAACACCATGAAGCTTCACCACAATGGACTATGGCTCCGTGGTGACCTCAACCGTCTAGGTTGCTCAAACACCCAAGAGTAACAAGATCCGCTAGGGATTGGTGGGGGATTCAAATTTCTCTTGGTGGAAGTGTAGATCGGGGCCTTCTCAACTAATCCCGAGAAAATCAACAAGTTTGATTGGCTAGGGAGAGATATCGGGCAAAAATGGACCTTAGAGCATTAATGGAGCTTAGAGGTGGAAGAGGTAATCAACTAGAGGAAGAAGACACCCCTTATATAGTATAAGAACAAATCCAACCGTTATCCACCAACTCAGCCTGCGCAGTGCGGTACTACCATACCGGAGGCGCAGTACTACCGCAGGGGCACGCGGAACTACCACAGGGCCCCGCGGTACTACCGCCCATGCAGCAGAGACCAGACCAGCCCAAAATGCACTACGGCAGAGGGTGGCAGTACTGCTGGCGCGGTACTACCGCGCCCCCTTGCGGTACTACTGCAAGGCAGGAACTGTCTAGATATGGGAAGGCACAGATATAATAAATTACATCCGTGGCTACTTCTGCTGAGTTGGAGTCGATGCAAAAACCCGAAACGGTAGTACCATAAGTCAGCAGCGGTACTATCGCGCTAGGCGCGGATGAAAAAAATTTCATCCGCCCCTTAGTGCCGCATACTTGCGGAACTAAGCCAGATACCACGGTACTACCGTGCCCAGTTCGCGGTACTACCATGATGGGTGTCACCCACTAGGGAGAGGGTGACAATTCCTGGACTCCGGCCACAGTACTACCGCTTGCCAGGAAGCGGTACTACCGTGGGCACTTGCGATACTACCGCACCGGTGGATAGTACTACCGCAAGGGCCTGCGGTACTACCTCTCAAAGGAGCAGTACTACCACACGCCCTAGTTCAGCAAGCACGAGCAATATTTGCAAAGACAAGGAAAACATTGGAAGCTCCAAAGGCTAGAAGAAAAGGAGGTACAAAGGAAGATGTGTACGTGATGAATCCACCCACCCTTTCCAACGCGGACCCCCTCTTAATAGTACATCTTCCCTACGACTCAATATCACCGAAAAGAAACAAAGAGAAACGCCGTCTTCCATAGCCTTCGAGGGGAACCAAATCATCTTGTGCCTTAGTCAATATATATCTGAAATATTCGATGCACATAATTAGTCCGCGAAAGTATTGTCATCAATCACCAAAACCAACTATGGGATAAAATGCCCTTACAGGTATCTAAGAGTACCTGAAGGTTATAGTGATGCAAATTGGATATCTGATGCTGATGAGCTTAAAGCGACAAGTGGTTATGTGTTTACACTTGGTGGTGTTGCTGTTTCCTAGAAGTCTTGCAAACAATCCATCTTAACAAGGTGAGCAATGGAAGCAGAACTCCCAGCATTAGACACAACAACAATTGAAGAGAATGGCTTCAATAACTTCTGATGGACTTCCCGATGGTTGAAAAACCAATACCAGCTATTCTAATGAACTATGATAATCAAAATGTGATCGTCAAGGTAAACAGTTCTAAGGATAATAAGATGTCATCAAGACATGCTAGAAGGAGACTGAAATTTGTCAGGTTCATGAGAAACTCCGGAGTTATAGTGTTGGACTATATAAACACACCAAAGAATCTGGCGGATCCCTTCACAGAGGGTTTATCACAAAATGTGATAGACAATGCATCGAAGGAAATGGGATTGAGACCCACTATATAAGTTGTTCATGGTGGTCCCATTCTTTGTGATCGGAGATCCCATGAATTAGAATTGGCGAGACAAGCTTTTGGATAACTAAGAGGAGAATATTAATTTTATAAAGATCTACTCCATTATGACGCAATTCTCTCCTAATATGTATGCTAGGCTGATATTTATCTTAATGTGTTTTGAATGGCTTGGGTAGGCAAATATGTTGTCCTACAGAACATCTAGAAAGAACACACCTATATGAGTTAGGTTATTAAACATCACAGTCTTTGAGAGTTGGGTGCCACTTGTGCGCGTCAGTCCTAAACAAACGGTTTTAACCCCTTTCCGCGACGGCATTTGGAACCGTCGCCAAGTGAGTGTGTGCGATAGGGTGTCCTTCCCACACAACCCAGAAATAGTCGGGGATAGGCCCTCTTGGGACCCTGTCGGCGTTCTGGGAACGGGGGTCCCCAGACTTGCCTGCCTGCGGCCCGCGGCGTGGCTCCGTCAGCGGCCCTGTACGGCCCATCTTCACCAACAAACACTCAAGACCCTCGCGAGGGGCCATGCCTCGTGAGGCGGACGATGCAAGACCTCCTCAGGGGCGGCCTCACCAGGCTGGCTCGCGAGGAGCAGAGAGGTCAAGGCAAGGGATACCTCGCGAGGTTTGTGTGACGCAAGCCATGACGACTGGAGCCAGGCGGGTGCCAGCGTGCGCAATGCCCTTGTTTCCTCTTTGGCTCTAAAGGGGGAAGCACATGCGAGGAGTCCCGAGGCATCAGGCATGTAACATCCCAAATTTGCAATTTGGAATGTTATACACTAGATCATCATGCATATCATATTTTCTTGCATTTTGGTTGATCCTAGAAATTTCACGCAACTCAAGGACCTTCGGAGAGAGTTGGAGATTTCGTTATTTTCATATTTGAGAGTTTTCTCGAATTTGAAAAGAGGATCATTTGATTTAATTATTTCATCTTCAATAATTTTTCCGTTATCAAAAATATAAGAGAGGGAATAATATGACTTTCCCAAAATTGAGGAAAAATGAAGATTAAATAAATAGATCAATTTTTGTTTGCCGGAGTTTTGGTTGCATTTTATTTGGATAGGGAAAAATGCGCGTTTTTGAAAATTGCATTTTAGGCCCGGATAAAAGTTCATTTTGTTCGACACATTTTTAGGAGTCGGGGAAAATTTACTTTTAGAATTTTGGAGTCCGTTTAGTTTAGTTTTCTTTTGTTTTTTTTCTGCGCGCGAAATCAGTTAAAAAAAACTGGGCCAAGGCCCAGGCCAGGCCGCTGCGCCCCAGCCTCGCGCGCGCCAGGAGCCAGCGAAGGGAGCCGCCGCCGCCTCTTGCTCCTGTACCGAATCCTAAAAGGATTCTAGGGCGCCCCTTGCCCCTTTTTCCTTATTTCGTTATTCCTATTCCTAGTCTAATTCTTGTCCCCTACCCCAAGTAAACCCCCCCTCCCCAATATAAATACCCCAACACCCCCCCTCTAAATCATCAAATCAAACCCCAAACCCCAAGCCCCAAGCACCACCCCGCGCCCTACACCCGCGCCGCCGCCGCCCTTTAGCCGCACCTAGCCGCCGCCGCCCTACGCCGCCGCCGGAGCCCCGTTCGCCGAGGTTTCCCCGCGTCACTTTTTCTTCGGATCGTTTTCTTCTAATCGTTCCGATTCTTTTCTTCTCTTCCGATTCTTTTCTAGATCGGTTTTTCGTTTCGGTTTTCTTCTTCGAAACCCTAGATCGGATTCGTTTTCTTTTCTGGTTTAGTTGCCTTGGACCGTTCGCCGGACCATTCGTCCTAATGAACGTGATCACCGAATTCTTCTAGGTTAACGAACGTCCGTTCGTTTAACCGTTCTTCCTTTTTCTTCTCGTCGGATTTATTCCGCGATCGTGATCTCAGATCCGATCTTCGTTCTAGTTTATCTTCTCGCTCGTTTATCGGAATCAGGTGATTCAAGCGCCTGGAGTTTCGTTTAGAAACCGCCGTTCCGTCTAATTAACTTAAACAAGTTTTTGCCCCGGTAAAATTTGACCTAGTTTCAACTTGCTAGAACCGAATTGTTTTCTTCCGCCGTTTGTTTTCCGTTTCTTTGTTCGGTTCGTTCTTTCTTTGCAATCGGAGTTCTTAATTTGAACTACCTGGTTCGTTCTTTTGTTCGAGTTTTACCTGTGCATTAGATGAGTACTTATTGTGTGCTTGTTGTTTGTCTGCGATAGATCACCCGGATTGCGCCGCCTGTTACTTCAAAACCCTAGGTCTCGCGGATCATCAGCAAGGCAAGTAACCCTTTGATCATACCTTTTCTATGACCCATGTTTTATTGCATTAGATCAATCCTCTCACACTGCATGATTAGGATCTAATTAAATTGTGGGATGGGAAGTAGATGAGGTAGTACCTATTACCTGTATTATTATGAAACCTTTGGGAGTTACTTCTACGTTTGCTTATTATGCCATGCTATGCTAGTAGACGTGGATTGGGTGAGTGATATCCATGACAGATGTGAGTTGATAATTTTTTAATGGTTTATCTAAGGTGGCAACTTAAACACACATCTGGGTGGATTGAGGCACCTGATGTCTATCAGGACTTGCCTGTTTTTTTGGACCACCACCCAGGCTCAAAGGGATCATAAGATCTTTCATGCTAGAAACTTCCGTGTGCAGCCACAAGCCATTATGGGCTCTGGCATAGTTGACTAAGTCGTGCGAACTCTTATAGGGGTAGACTAGCAGATGTAGGGGTTGTAGGTGGTACGATCTACTCCATCGTAAGGTGCTAGCGGTTCTGAAAGACTATGTCTCGGTCATCCGTCTTCTCAAACACCATGTAGTGCGAGAAACCAAACGGAGGCGATCGAGTCTTGTGGAGAAAAGTGCGCAAACCTCTGCAGAGTGTACAAACTAATCATGATTAGCCGTGTCCCCGGTTATGGACAACTTGAGTATCTAGTACTTGAATATCATGTGAATCTCAACATGTTACTTCTAATTAATGTTGTTGGGTTTTAATTATTTTTAATTGGGATTGAGAATGCTGTCAACCATTCTCAATGTTTCACAACCACCATGATAGTTAAATAAATTTATTCCTTTGCAGTAGGGAAAAACTGGCTTTACGCAAAAATGTAACCATAGAGCTTTCCACCAGCCAAATATGCATATAGTATAGTTGCTGCATTCCATTACTCTCTATGTGTTACCTTGCCAGCATATTCCATGTGCTGACCCATTTTTGGGCTGCAACTTCTCATGTTGCAGACTTTTCAGACGACGATTGAGGTGTTTTAGGTCGTGGTTCTATACTCAGTGATGCCGCTGGAGTTGATGGACCCATTTATCTTCCAAGTCTTCCGCTGTTATCGACCTTAGATGACCTTAAGCCATTTTTATTGTAATAAGTTCTCTTCGGAGACAACGCTGTAATAAGTGTGTGCTTGCCACTCTGCTATAAATCCTTCGATGTACTATGTGGTGTCAGCATTACTGATCCAGGGATGACACCTGAGCATAGAGCGCTTGATCCATTCGGGTCGGGTTGCCACAGAGAATGGTATCAGAGCACACGCTGACTGTAGGACACGACCACTAAGTTAAAGCCATAGATCACTATTCTCTTCTCACTTTCTAACTCCTCATCTTTTCCACTCTTTTAGGATGACGAACGCGAAGATTAAGTACGCTCAACCGGATGAAGGCACACCATTTGGATTTCACTTGAAGGCAGTCACCAAGTACCTGAACATTGGATTACCAAGCTTCACGGGAACCTTCAACGCCACTCTGCCTGAAGAGGAGCGCTGGAAGATTCAAGCTCACGTTCCGGGAAGGACATTCGCGCCAATCACGAAGCCTATAGATAGTGTTTTCAATGCACCAACCCGGAGTCTGGGAAAGAGCATGGCAGCTCATATCACCATAGGACGCATTGGAGAAGTTTATCAAGAAGACCTCAAGGACACTATCTACCAGATTTGCGGACGCCGAGATGAACAATGGGAGTTTGTCAGCACCAAGAAGGATAGATCCATTGCATCTTTCATCCAGGAGTTAAACCAGCACATTCGACGCCACGAGAACCAGATGTGCAATGATATGATAGAGTTGAAGAATGCAAAGGCAAGGATCATCGAGCTAGAAGGAGAACTGAAGTCTACACGCAAGGACTACATAGACGAGATCGTAGCTCTAGCAAGACACAATTGCGATCTTAAGCAGGAGATTGAAGAACTCAAGGGGAAGTTAGCATCCCAGGAGAACGACGAGTACGTCGCATGTCCGGACAACTACATCATCATCGACGACACCGATTCGGATCCAAGTGAACCCAACTTTGAAGACGAAGCTGGAGCAGATATCATGGAGTCTTCCATCGGTTCAAATTTCTAGATGACCACCAGATAGTAGTAGTATTCCCCCATGTAAACATTATAGTCGAGCACTTTTGCGATAGTTAGACCGTTTGTAAGCCCTTGTTTGATTGATTGAAGTGATTTTGTGTGCATTTGCTCATGTGCATTGGGGTAGTGTTTTCCCTTTAGACCTCACTCTATTCTCAATTCTCGTCTTTTCTAAAACCCTCAGATGCCTCCGAGAGGTGACAATGGATTTCCACCGGAGCTCACTCAGTTGATCCAGCAGCAGAATCAATTGATGCAGATGTTAGTCCAGAACCAGCAGAACAACAACAACAACCCACCGCCACCACCACCACCTGTTGACCACTTAGCCCGTTTTCTTAGGCTGAATCCGCCGGTGTTTTCTAGTAGCACCGAGCCGATAGTAGCAGACGATTGGCTCCGCAAGATAGGAAGGGAGTTGACCACTACAGGATGCACGGATGGTGAGAAAGTGAAGTTTGCCGCACATCAGCTTGATGGACCCGCGGCAGCATGGTGGGAGAATTTCACAGCCACTTACCCAGTTGATACTGTCACATGGGATCAGTTTCAGCAAGCTTTCCGCACTGCCCATGTTTCAGCAGGAGCTATGGCCATAAAGAAGCGTGAGTTTCGCAACTTACGCCAAGGAGGAAGGACAGTTGGCCAGTACGTTGACGATTTTAGCAAGTTAGCACGTTATGCCCCAGATGACGTTGCTACGGATGCAGCTAAGCAGGAGAAGTTTCTGGAAGGATTGAATGATGAGCTAAGCATGCAGTTGATGGTAGCAAGTTTCAACAACTACCAGGAGTTGGTAGATCGTGCCATCATGATTGAAGGGAAGCAACAGCAGATTGAGAACCGTAAGAGGAAGTATGGACAGGGGAAGTATAACTCTGGAGCCCAGCAGAAGCCCCGTTTTGCCCCTAAACCGGGATTTCAGTTTCAGCATACCCATGGAGGAGGTAGCTCGCACAACCATAATGGCCACAAAAATGGTAATGGGAATGGAGGAAGCAACGGCCAGAACCGGACCACCCCATCCACCCCAGCCAAGAAGGATTTGAGCCACGTCACTTGTTATAAGTGTTCCAAGACCGGACATTATGCCAATGAATGTCCCGAAGGCCAGAATGGAAATGGCAATGGAAGCTCTGGGAAGAAGCCGAACCTTTTCAATAGGGGACAGGTGAACCACATTAATGTGGAGGAGGTTGAAGATCAGCTCGATGCAGTAATCGGTAAGTTTTTGGTTAAGTCATTTACTGCACTCGTTCTTTTCGACACTGGTGCATCGCATTCATACATATCAAGGGGATTTGTGGATAAATATAACTTGCCAACCCAAGCCCTTAGGTCACCCATGTTAGTAAGCTCACCAGGAGCAGAGTTTATGGCTAGACGATGGTGTGATCGGTTACCATTAAGGATTGGTAACTATGTTTTTCCCTCAGACCTAATAGTATTGGAATCTCAAGGATTGGATGTGATATTAGGCATGGATTGGTTATCAAAGTATGAAGGGAATATTGAGTGTGCTAGTAAGTCAATTTTGCTTACCACACCAGAAGGAAGAAGGATCAAGTATGTATCCCGGCATGTGCCAAACAGGACACAAGTAAATTCCTTATCAGGAGTTGTGCAGGAGGAAGTACCAGTGGTAAAGGATTTTCCTGATGTATTTCCTGAGGAATTGCCAGGCATGCCACCAGATAGAGACATTGAGTTTTTGATTGAGTTATTGCCAGGCACTGGGCCAATATCGAACCGACCGTACCGGATGCCAGCAAAGGATTTGGTGGAAATTAAGAATCAGATTAAGGAGTTATTGGAGAAAGGTTACATTTGCCCAAGTTCTTCACCTTGGGGATCACCCGTACTTCTAGTGGAAAAGAAGGATGGATCATTAAGGATGGTTGTAGATTATCGGGGATTGAATGAAGTAACCATCAAGAACAAGTACCCACTGCCAATAATCAACGATCTGTTTGATCGGTTGCAAGGAGCTAAAGTGTTTTCCAAGATCGATTTGCGATCAGGGTACCATCAATTGAAGATTCGAGAGCAGGACATACCTAAGACAGCATTCACCACGAGATATGGACTGTATGAGTATACCGTTATGTCATTTGGATTGACTAACGCACCTGCCTATTTTATGAACCTGATGAACAAAGTGTTTATGGAGTTTTTGGATAAGTTCGTCGTAGTGTTCATTGATGACATCCTGGTTTATTCAAAGAATGAAGAGGAGCATAAGGAACATTTGCGTTTGGTTTTGGAGAAACTAAGGGAACATCAGTTATATGCCAAATTCAGCAAATGTGAGTTTTGGTTGAAGGAAGTTGGATTCCTCGGACACGTTATATCCGAAGAAGGTATAGCAGTTGACCCCACTAAGGTTGAGACCGTAACCGAATGGGAAGCACCAACGACTGTTGGAGAGATCCGGAGTTTTCTGGGACTCGCAGGATACTACCGAAGATTCATTGAGAACTTTTCAAAGATTGCAAAGCCCATGACTGAATTGTTGAAGAAGGATACTAAGTTCAAATGGACTAAGGAGTGTGAGGCTAGTTTCCAGGAATTGAAGAAACGCTTGGTTACCTCACCAGTATTGATTTTGCCAGATCAGACCAAGGATTATGAGGTGTATTGCGACGCTTCACGTCAAGGACTTGGAGCAGTGCTTATGCAGGAAGGAAGAGTAGTTTCATATGCCTCACGACAACTGAAGCCTCATGAGTTGAATTATGCCACGCATGATTTGGAGTTAGCAGCCGTAGTGCATGCATTGAAAACATGGAGACATTTCCTCATTGGAAATCATTGTGAGGTGTACACGGATCACAAGAGTTTGAAGTACATTTTCACGCAGAAGGAGTTGAACCTCAGACAGAGGAGATGGTTGGAGCTCATCAAGGATTATGACATGAGATTGCATTACCATCCCGGAAAAGCTAATGTAGTAGCTGACACATTGAGCCGTAAGAGCCATGTCAACACCCTAATGACGGGAGAAGTACCCAAGGAGTTAGCAGAAAACCTTCGTGAGCTATGTTTGGAAATAGTTCCGAGAGGCTATGTAGCAGCATTGGAGATTCAGTCGACATTGATGGATAAGATCAGAGAAGCTCAGAAATCTGACAAGGAGATTGCTGCTATAAAAGAGAAACTGAGCGAAGGAAAAGCAAAGGGATTTCGTGAGGATGAACACGATACCCTATGGTTTGAGGACCGTGTTTATGTGCCAAATGACCCGGAGATCAGGAAGTTGATTTTGCAGGAGGCACATGATTCACCGTATTCGATTCACCCAGGGAATACCAAGATGTATTTGGATTTGAAGGAAACATTCTGGTGGACCGGAATGAAGAAGGATATTGTAGCATATGTAGCAGTTTGTGACGTATGTCAGAGAGTAAAGGCAGAACATCAGAAGCCAGCAGGATTTTTACAACATTGCCGATACCCGAGTGGAAGTGTGATAAGATAGGCATGGATTTTATCACAGGACTACCCAGGACAAAATCAGGTTATGACTCGATATGGGTAGTAGTTGATCGTTTGACGAAGGTAGCACATTTCATTCCAGTTAAGACCACTTACACCAGTGCTAAGTTGGAGAAGATATACATGACTAGGATCATTTGTTTGCATGGAGTTCCGAGGAGTATCGTATCAGATAGAGGAACCCAGTTTACCTCAAAGTTTTGGAATCAATTACATGAAACTTTAGGAACCAGACTAGAGTTCAGCACAGCTTTTCACCCGCAGACAGATGGACAGACCGAGAGAGTCAATCAGATTTTGGAAGATATGCTGAGAGCTTGTGCACTAGACTATGGATCTAGTTGGGACGATAACCTGCCGTATGCGGAGTTTTCCTACAACAATAGCTATCAAACCAGTTTGAAGATGGCACCTTTCGAAGCTTTATACGGAAGGAGGTGCAGGACACCATTGTCATGGGACGAAGTTGGAGACCGTCAATTCTTTGGACCAGATTTTATTAAGGAGTCTGAACGGAAAGTTAAGTTGATTCGCGATAGGCTCAAGGTAGCCCAGTCCAGGCAGAAGAGCTACGCAGATTCTAAACGCAAGGAGACAGTTTACGAAATCGGAGACAGAGTTTACCTCCGAGTATCCCCACTTCGAGGAGTTAAGCGCTTTGGAGTTAAGGGAAAGTTAGCACCGCGTTTTGTTGGACCATATAAGATCTTGCAACGTATGGGAGAAGTCACTTATAAGTTGGAATTACCAGAGGGACTGTCAGGAGTTCATGATGTATTCCATGTGTCTCAGCTGAAGAAATGTCATGCCGAGATGGCGGAGGTACCACTAAGAGATACCGTGCCACTCGAAGCGATTCAGTTAAAGGATGACCTAACATATGAGGAGAAGCCAGTCAAGATTCTCGAGTTTGCTAGCATAGTTACTCGCAGCAAGGTTATCAAGTTTTGCAAAGTTCAGTGGAACCACCATTCAGAGGATGAAGCCACCTGGGAGAGAGAAGAAGATTTGCTCAAGGACCACCCTCACCTATTTTCTAGCCAACCCGAATCTCGAGGGCGAGATTCATCTTAAGGGGGGTAGGTTTGTAACATCCCAAATTTGCAATTTGGAATGTTATACACTAGTTCATCATGCATATCATATTTTCTTGCATTTTGGTTGATCCTAGAAATTTCACGCAACTCAAGGACCTTCAGAGAGAGTTGGAGATTTCGTTATTTTCATATTTGAGAGTTTTCTCGAATTTGAAAAGAGGATCATTTGATTTAATTATTTCATCTTCAATAATTTTTCCGTTATCAAAAATATAAGAGAGTGAATAATATGACTTTCCCAAAATTGAGGAAAAATGAAGATTAAATAAATAGATCAATTTTTGTTTGCCGGAGTTTTGGTTGCATTTTATTTGGATAGGGAAAAATGCGCGTTTTCGAAAATTGCATTTTAGGCCCGGATAAAAGTTCATTTTGTTCGGCTCATTTTTAGGAGTCGGGGAAAATTTACTTTTAGAATTTTGGAGTCCGTTTAGTTTAGTTTTCTTTTGTTTTTTTTCTGCGCACGAAATCAGTTAAAAAAACAACTGGGCCAAGGCCCAGGCCAGGCCGCTGTGCCCCAGCCTCGCGCGTGCCAGGAGCCAGCGAAGGGAGCCGCCGCCGCCTCTTGCTCCTGTACCGAATCCTAAAAGGATTCTAGGGCGCCCCTTGCCCCCTTTTCCTTATTTCGTTATTCCTATTCCTAGTCTAATTCTTGTCCCCTACCCCAAGTAAACCCCCCTCCCCAATATAAATACCCCAACACCCCCCCTCTAAATCATCAAATCAAACCCCAAACCCCAAGCCCCAAGCACCACCCCGCGCCCTACACCCACGCCGCCCCCGCCGCCGCCCTTTAGCCGCACCTAGCCGCCGCCGCCCTACGCCGCCGCCGGAGCCCCGTTCGCCGAGGTTGCCCCGCGTCACTTTTTCTTCGGATCGTTTTCTTCTAATCGTTCCGATTCTTTTCTTCTCTTCCGATTCTTTTCTAGATCGGTTTTTCGTTTCGGTTTTCTTCTCCAAAACCCTAGATCGGATTCGTTTTCTTTTCCGGTTTAGTTGCCTTGGACCATTCGCCGGACCATTCGTCCTAATGAACGTGATCACCAGATTCTTGTAGGTTAACGAACGTACGTTCGTTTAACCGTTCTTCCTTTTTCTTCTCGTCGGATTTATTCCGCGATCGTGATCTCAGATCCGATCTTCTTTCTAGTTTATCTTCTTGCTCGTTTATCGGAATCAGGTGATTCAAGCGCCTGGAGTTTCGTTTCGAAACTGCCGTTCCGTGTAATTAACTTAAACAAGTTTTTTCCCCGGTAAAATTTGACCTAGTTTCAACTTGCTAGAACCGAGTGTTTTCTTCCGCCGTTTGTTTTCCGTTTCTTTGTTCGGTTCGTTCTTTCTTTGCAACCGGAGTTCTTAATTTGAACTACCTGGTTCGTTCTTTTTTTTGAGTTTTACCTGTGCATTAGATGAGTACTTATTGTGTGCTTGTTGTTTGTCTGCGATAGATCACTCGGATTGCGCCGCATGTTACTTCGAAACCCTAGGTCTCGCGGATCATCAACAAGGCAAGTAACACTTTGATCATACCTTTTCTACGACCCATGTTTTATTGCATTAGATCAATCCTCTCACACTGCATGATTAGGATCTAATTAAATTGTGGGATGGGAAGTAGATGAGGTAGTACCTATTACCTGTATTATTATGAAACCTTTGGGAGTTACTTCTACGTTTGCTTATTATGCCATGCTATGCTAGTAGACGTGGATTGGGTGAGTGATATCCATGACAGATGTGAGTTGATAATTTTTTTAATGGTTTATCTAAGGTGGCAACTTAAACACACATCTGGGTGGATTGAGGCACCTGATGTCTATCAGGACTTGCCTGTTTTTTTTCGGACCGCCACCCAGGCTCAAAGGGATCATAAGATCTTTCATGCTAGAAACTTCCATGTGCAGCCACAAGCCATTATGGGCTCTGGCATAGTTGACTAAGTCGTGAGAACTCTTATAGGGGTAGACTAGCAGATGTAGGGGTTGTAGGTGGTACGGTCTACTCCATCGTAGGGTGCTAGCGCTTCTGAAAGACTATGTCTCGGTCATCCGTCTTCTCAAACACCATGTAGTGCGAGAAACCAAACGGAGGCGATCGAGTCTTGTGGGGAAAAGTGCGCAAACCTCTGCAGAGTGTACAAACTAATCATGATTAGCCGTGTCCCCGGTTATGGACAACTTGAGTATCTAGTACTTGAATATCATGTGAATCTCAACATGTTACTTCTAATTAATGTTGTTGGGTTTTAATTATTTTTAATTGGGATTGAGAATGCTGTCAACCATTCTCAATGTTTCACAACCACCATGATAGTTAAATAAATTTATTCCTTTGCAGTAGGGAAAAATTGGCTTTACGCAAAACTGTAACCATAGAGCTTTCCACCAGCCAAATATGCATATAGTATAGTTGCTGCATTCCATTACTCTCTATGTGTTACCTTGCCAGCATATTCCATGTGCTGACCCGTTTTCGGGCTGCAACTTCTCATGTTGCAGACTTTTCAGACAACGATTGAGGTGTTTTAGGTCGTGGTTCTATACTCAGTGATGCCGCTGGAGTTGATGGACCCATTTATCTTCCAAGTCTTCCGCTGTTATCGACCTTAGATGGCCTTAAGCCATTTTTATTGTAATAAGTTCTCTTCGGAGACAACGCTGTAATAAGTGTGTGATTGCCACTCTGCTATAAATCCTTCAGTGTACTGTGTGGTGTCAGCATTACTGATCCAGGGATGACACCTGAGCACAGAGCGCTTGATCCATTCGGGTCGGGTCGCCACAAGGCAAAGATTTCCATATCGGTGCAACAAGACCAAGACCAGCAGGACAGCAAGACGGAGGTCACCGTGTAGCCCAAGGCGGCGTCACCGCCAGAGCCTTTGGCAGGCGAAGACTACTTTTCTCAGGATAGCTTGTACTAGCTGTCCCTGAGGGAGTCCTGGATTAGGGGGTCTCCGGACAGCCGGACTGTTGGACTATGAAGATACAAGATTGAAGACTTCGTCCCGTGCCCGGATGGGACTCTATTTGGCGTGGAAGGCAAGCTAGGCAATATGGATATGTATATCTCCTCCTTTGTAACCGACCTTGTGTAACCCTAGCCCCTCCGGTGTCTATATAAACCAGAGGGTTTTAGTCCGTAGGACAACATACAATCATACCATAGGCTAGCTTCTAGGGTTTAGCCTCTCCGATCTCGTGGTAGATCAACTCTTGTACTACTCATATTATCAAGAATAATCAAGCAGGACGTAGGGTTTTACCTCCATCAAGAGGGCCCGAACCTGGGTAAAACATCGTGTCCCCAGCCTCCTGTTACCATCCGCCTTAGACGCACAGTTCGGGACCCCCTACCCGAGATCCGCCGGTTTTGACACCGACATTGGTGCTTTCATTGAGAGTTCCTCTGTGTCGTCGCCGTTAGGCTTGATGGCTCCTTCGATCATTGATAGCGATGCAGTCCAGGGTGAGACTTTTCTCCCCGGACAGATCTTTATATTCGGCGGCTTCGCACTGCAGGCCAACTCGCTTGGCCATCTAGAGCAGATCGAGAGTTACGCCCCTGGCCATCAGGTCAGGTTTGGAAGCTTAAACTACACGGTCGATATCCGCGGAGACTTGATCTTCGACGGATTCGAGCCCCTGCCTAGTGCACCACACGGCCACGATGAGCATGATCTAGCTCTGCCATCGGACAATGTTCAGGAGATCGCGCCGGCAATCGCTCCGACCCTCAATTCGGAGCCAGCTTTGCCTTCCATGGGCAGGTGGATAGACCCCGCCACGGAGGCCGCACTCTCATCGGCGATCGAGCCGAGTATTGACCTTACCCTTCATGAGAGCCGTGACGCCGAACTACCAGATTCCTCACCGGCCACGGACTCCCAACCGCCTGCACCCATCGAATCCGATTGGGCGCCGATCATGGAGTTTACCTCCGTGGATATCTTTCAGCACTCGCCCTTCGGCGACATACTGAACTCATTAAGGTCTCTCTCCTTGTAAGGAGAGTCCTGTCTGAACTATGTCCGGCAGGAATGGGATGCGGATGACGAAGAAATTCGCCGCCCACCCACAACCCACTTAGTAGCCACTGTCGACGACTTAACCGACATGCTCGACTTCGACTCCGAAGACATCGATGGCATGGACGACGATGCGGGAGGCAAAGAGGAACCACTGCCCACCGGGCACTGGACAGCCACCTCATCATATGATATATACATGGTGGACACACCCAAAGAAGGCAATGACGATGAGACAGTGGAGGATGACCCCTCCAAAAAGCAACCCAAGCGCCGGCGTCAGCGGTGCCGCTCTAAGTCTCGCCAAAGCAAAAGTGGTGACCCCAGGACAGGAGATAATAGCACTCCAGACAGTGCCGAAGACAACAACAATCCCCTCCAACAAGATTTAGGGCAGGAGGATGGAGAAGCCAGCCCTCTAGAGAGAGCGGCAGATGGAGAGGCGAAGGATGATAATTACATGCCTCCCTCCGAACACGAGGCAAGCCTCGACGATGACGAATTCGTCGTGCCTGAGGATCCCGTCGAACAAGAGCGCTTCAAGCGCCGTCTTATAGCCACGACAAATAGCCTTAAGAAAAAGCAACAACAGCTTCAAGCTGATCAAGATTTTCTAGCTGACAGATGGACTGAAGTTCTTGCGGCCGAGGAATATAAACTCGAACGCCCCTCCAAGAGTTACCCAAAGCGTAGGTTGCTACCCCGACTAGAGGAGGAAGCACTCAGACCTACATCTCCAGCATATGATGCGGCTGACCGGCCACCTCGTGGCTGCAATAGAGAGGCATTTCAGCCAAAAACCCAGCCCGCACCCCGACGCCACTTAAATAAAAATGACAAGACACGGGGAAACATGCTAGATCTACGAGACATATTGGAGGACAAAGCAAAACATGCAAGATCGATCTACGGATCATGAGGGCGCACCACTATGCGAAACGATAACTTTCACGCGGATACAGTAAAAGTAAATCCGGCTGGGCCGAACACAGCGGGCAAGACTCATTTGAGATGCGTCGCGATATAGCCCAGTACAGAGGCGCCGCACACCCCCTATGCTTCACAGACGAAGTAATGGATCACCAAATCCCAGAGGGTTTCAAACCCGTAAATATCGAATCATATGACGGCACAACAGATCCTGCGGTATGGATCGAGGATTTCCTCCTGCACATCCACATGGCCCGCGGTGATGATCTACACGCCATCAAATACCTCCCACTCAAGCTCAAAGGACCAGCTCGGCATTGGCTCAACAGCTTGCCAGAGAGTCCAGTGGCTGTTGGGAAGATCTGGAAGCCGCATTCCTCGACAACTTCTAGGGCACTTAAGTGCGACCGCCGAATGCCGATGACTTGAGCCACATAATTCAGCAGCCAGAGGAGTCGGCCAGGCAATTCTAGACACGGTTCCTAACAAAGAAGAATCAAATCGTCGACTGTCCGGAGGCAGAAGCCCTAGCAGCTTTTAAACATAACATCCGCGACGAGTGGCTCGCCCGGCACCTTGGCCAGGAAAAGCCGAAATCTATGGCAGCCCTCACGACACTCATGACCCGCTTTTGTGCAGGAGAAGACAGCTAGCTGGCTCGCAGCAATAACATATCAAAGAACCATGGTACTTCGGATACCAAGGATGGCAATGGCAGGTCACGTCGCAACAAACATAAGAGCTGCATTAACAATGACAATACCGAGGATACGACAGTCAATGCCGGATTCAAAGGCTCTAAAACCGGTCAGCGGAAAAAGCCATTCAAAAGAAGCACTCCGGGTCCATCCAGTTTGGACCATATACTCGACCTCTCGTGTCAAATACACGGCAATCCCGACAAGCCAGCCAACCACACCAATAGGGATTGTTGGGTGTTCAAGCAGGCCGGCAAGTTAAATGCCAAAACAGAAGATAAGGGGTCACATGGCGATGATGATGAGGAGCCCCGGCAGCCGAACACCGGAGGACAGAAGAGGTTCCCCCCACAAGTGCGGACGGTGAACATGATATACACAACCCACATCCCCAAGAGGGAGCGGAAGCATGCACTAAGGGATGTATATGCGTTGGAGCCAGTCGCCCCAAAGTTCAACCCATAGTCCTCTTGTCTGATCACCTTTGATCGCAGGGACCACCCCACTAGTATCCATCATGGCGGATTCGCCGCACTGGTCCTAGACCCAATCATTGACGGATTTCACCTCACTCGAGTCCTTATGGATGGCGGCAGCAGCTTGAACCTGCTTTACCAGGACAAAGTGCGCAAAATGGGTATAGACCCCTCAAGGATCAAACCCACAAAAACGACCTTCAAAGGCGTCATACCAGGTGTAGAGGCCCATTGCACAGGCTCAGTCACACTGGAAGTGGTCTTCAGATCCTCGGAAAACTTCTGAAGCGAAGAGTTAATCTTCGATATAGTCCCGTTCCACAGTGGCTATCATGCACTTCTCGGGCGAACCGCATTTGCGAGATTCAATGCGGTACCACATTGTGCATACCTCAAGCTCAAGATGCCAGGACCTCGGGGGGTCTTCACAGTTAATGGAAACACAAAGCGCTCTCTCTGCATGGAGGATCACACTGCGGCCCTCGCAGCAGAAGTGCAAAGCAGCCTCTTAAGGCAATCCACTAGTTCGGCGATTAAGGACCCGGACACCTTCAAGCGCGCCCGGAGTAATCGGCAACAAGACCGCCTGCCACGTTCCGAGCTCGCATAGCAATGCGGCCCCCACCCGGTCCCAGCCAAACGGTGAAATCCATGCCACGCATACATAATTACGCATTAAAAATACCATGGGCATAGGTGGGGAGGGGGGCACGACTACGGCACCCCCCAATACGTGGCTCAACCGCTCTAGGGGCTTCCCGCTCTGTTATTTTTCTCTTTCAAGACTTTAATCTCTGGAAATCCTGTCCAGCAGTATGATTGCCGGACACATGATGCAGCAACCAAGGAGGCAGAAAGCTACGTCGCACCGTGGAACTCCCAGGTGGATTACGATAACGAGTGAAATACTTGCTTTAATACCATTCCTCAGCTTGCCCTTGGAAGGGACATGTCAAATAGTCCTACTTTTTGCTTATCGCACTACTTGTATCATTCAGCTTTAACGCACCTTTTTGAATAAACAATGCATAGCACTAAGACTATTATTGAATTCTTCTTCTTCTTCTTATATATATATATATGTTCATTCATGACATCCAGCACCCGTACACTCTGGTACGGCCAATACACCAGGGGCTTAATCATACCCCATAATACGGCGTGAGAAGTCCGAACACTTTCGATAGTGCGGCACCCCGAACTTATAGCACTATATGCATCAGCTCTGAATCATGTCTTGGGTCAATAGTTGGGTTTGCCCGGCTCCCATGTTTTGGTACCTTACGTTCCGCTATATCGGCTAAGGTAGCACTGGGAGAACTACTGCGATTGTGCCCCGGTTCTGCTGGGCTAACCACCTCAGTAGAGAAAGCTAAAACTGACTGTCATGATAAGGCGAGAGACTGGTCGCTGTTCGAGAGGTTTCGAGTCCCTAAAGACTTATGCTTCTTAGAGTGAGGAGTCGGCTTTGTCCGGCTTAAGGTGTGTATAGCGCCCTGAATTCGGCCTTCTGAATACTAGGGGCTTCGCCAAAATTTAAAATTATAGAATTCTATGGCTAAGTGAGAGTGATAAAGCATTATAGTCCGGTTGCCTTGTTCGTTGTGCTGAGCACCTTCCTCGAAGGACCCAAAAATGGGAGCAAGAGTGCTCGGGTTTATCCCGAACACCCCAGCACTCGTGGCATGGGGGCAGAAGCCGACGACTAGCCATCTCTCAGATTTGATAAATAGTCGAACAGAAGGTAATATTTTAAATTCAAACAAGCGTTGCATAGCGCATATGAACAAGTTTTCATAATACAGGATCACACAAGCAAGTTCATTCAAATATTACATCTTTTGCACACTCGTCCGCTACAAGACGGGCACCCTTTAGGACACCCTCATAATACATCTCGGGGTGGCGATGCTCCTTGCCCTGCGGCGGCACCTCCTTCACCAGCTTCACGGCATCCATCTTGGCCCAATGCACCTTCGCACGGGCGAAAGCCCGGCGTGCACCTTCGATGCAGACGGACCGCTTGATGACTTCAAGCCATGGGCACGCATCCACAAGCCGCCTCACCATGCCGAAGTAGCTGTTGGGAAGGGCGTCGCCAGGCCACATCTGGACTATAAATCCCTTCATGGCCTATTCGACCGCCTTGTGCAGCTCGACCAGTTGCTTCAGCTAGTCGCTCATAGGCATCCTGTGTTCGATTCCAGTATACTGAGACCAGAACAGCTTCTTCGTCGAGCATCCCTCCTCGGCCTGGTAAAACTTTGCGGCATCCGATATGCTGCGGGGCAAATCTGCGAATGCTCCTGGAGAGCTCCGGACTCGGGTAAGTAACAAGTAATTTACTTTCACATGCTTGCTTTGCATATTGAATGCCTTACCCACCGCTATCTTCCTCATCGCCTCAATCTCCTGGAGGGCCTTGTGGGCTTCAGCCTTGGCATTCTTTGCGCTCTCAAGGGCCGCGGCAAGCTCAGACTCTCGCGTCTTCGAGTCAAGCTCCAATGCCTCGTGCTTCGTCACGAGAGCTTGGAGCTCTTGCTGCACCTCGCCCATCTGTGCCTCTTGCTTTTCCCGCTCGGTGCGCTCCTGGGACGCTTTGTTTTCGGCCTCGGACAGCGCTTGCTTCAGGGTCGCCACTTTGGTCGTGGCCCCTGGCAAATTCATGATGATCCTGTCATTTTGCAATCGCATCTTTTTATATATATATCTATAGACTAGGTATTACTTACCTTTGTTCTCCTCGAGCTGCCTCTTAGCAAGGTCGAGCTCTTTCTCGGACCCCTCGAGGTCCTGCTTCAGAGCGGCGACCTCCGCAGTGAGTGCGGTAGAGGTCAGCAGCGAAGCCTGCATATGCATATAGACATACTTATGTTAGACTCCTGCAGATATTATTTGATCCTCTATTCGGCTTTTCTTTGTGAACACCAAATAGAGCATCAGGGGCTACTGTCTATGCGGTAATATTTTTCCTATATTTTAAAATACTTACCTCAAAGCCTGTTAGAAGGCTGGCACAGGCTTCAGTCAGTCTGCTCTTGGCGGGCTGAACCTTCTTGATCACCGCACTCATAATAGTGCGGTGCTCTTCATCTATGGAAGCGCCGCGAAGCGCTCCCAGCAGGTTGTCCGGTGCCTCTGGATGGATAGAGGTCACCGGCACGAGCGTCTTACCCCTTCTAGAAGGGGGTCGCCAGCCCGATTCCGGAACCATTGGAGGTTCCGGCGCGGTGTTCGGCTGAGAGCCGAGCTTGGAGCCCCCGGGAGCCTTGCTCCCTTTGCTCTTGGAGTCCGGAAGGTCGCCTTGAGGCACCTCCGGGACTGTCTCCCCCCGGCTCGGTGGCCCTTGAGACAACACCTCGGCATTGTCCATAGGGAAATGGGAGGAGGCGGTCGAAAGTGGATCGCTATCCATATCCGACGAATCCAAGGAGCCGTCCGACGAGGATACGTCGATACGGGCTTGGGCGGTCTGCATAATCATATTCGACATTAGGAGAAGCAGTGCGACAAAGGAATGCTATGAGTTACTCTGGTATCCAAATACTTACGACTTCGCTAGGGGCTTGGCCCTGAGCAGCCACTCGTCTTCGCCTTTGGCGGCGGTGGTGGAGCAGTCCGGAAGGAGAGTCCTTCCTTTCTTGGCCCCTTCGGCCTCCCCGGTTGGGGCGGCCTTCCTTTTCTTGTCTCCCCCGGCTGGAGGGGGAGCATCTTCATCTTCCTCCTCCTCATCTTCATGGGAGGAGTGCGTCGTGGAGTTATCGGACGATGAGTCCGATACCACATGGCGCCGGGAACTCTTTCGGGTTGCCTTGGCCTTCTTCTTGGTCTTCTTCGGCACCTTATAAGCAGTCGGAGTCAGCATCTCCGTCAGGAGAGCGCCCGCAGTGTCTTCGGGCAGAGGGGCTGGACAGTCGATCTGCTCCGATGCCTCCACCCAGTCCTGTTAAAGGCATGAGAGATCAGACCCCGCACAGGGTTAAGCTATGGGAAATAAATATCATGCCAAATGTATAGAACTTACCGGATTCGCAGGGTGCTTCGCGCTTAGCCCGCGGTCCTCGGTGAGAGAGGGAGGGACCTTGGCGCCCTTGAACAGCACCCTCCAGATGTCTTTGTGCGTCGTGTCGAAGAGCTCGCTTAGAGTATGGTGCCGGGCCGGGTCAAACTCCCATAAGTTGAAATCCCGTTGCTGACACGGGAGGATCCGGCGGAAGAGCATGACTTGGACTATGTTGACAAGCTTAAGTTTCTTGCTTGTCATGTTCTGAATACATTTCTGGAGTCCGTCCAGCTCCACCGATGAACCCTAGGACAGGCCCTTCACCTTCCAGGAAGTGAGCCGCGTGGGGATTCCGGATCGAAACTTGGGGGCCGCCGCCCAGTTGGTGTCACGCGGCTCGGTGATGTAGAACCACCCTGACTGCCACCCCTTTATGGTCTCCACGAAGGAGCCCTCGAGCCATGTAACGTTGGGCATCTTGCCCACCATGGCTTCGCTGCATTCCGCCTGTTGGCCACCCATCACCTTCGGCTTGATATTGAAGGTCTTCAGCCATAGGCCGAAGTGGGGCCGGATGCGGAGGAAGGCCTCGCACACGACGATGAACGCCGAGATGTTGAGGATGAAGTTCGGGGCCAGATCATGAAAGTCCAGCCCATAGTAGAACATGAGGCCGCGGACAAATGGATGGAGGGGAAACCCCAGTCCGCGGACGAAGTGGTGGAGGAAGACCACCCTCTCGTGGGGTTCTGGGGTAGGGATGACCTGCCCTGCGGCTGGAAGCCGGTGCGCGATATCCGCGGCTAAGTATCCGGCTCCGCGTAACTTTTTGATGTGCCCCTCTGTGACGGAGGAGGCCATCCACTTGCCTCCCGCTCGGGACATGTTTGGAGAGAGTTGAGGAGGAGGATGCGGACTTGGGCGCTGGAGCTCGAGTGCGCGAGAATGGATGAGCAAGGAGGAAGAAGGCGTGGGTAGAAAAAGGTGAGATCTTATCCCTTTATAAGGGCGGACTAAACTATGCGCCTCCACTAGCCTGGTAAAACTCGCTTGTCCACCAAGCGCCGTAATTGATGGTGCCGTTGGGTTACCCACGTCTGTATTGATGAGAATCCCGTAATAAGGGGAACACGATCTCCGCTTTGACAAGACGTGTCAAGAAACCGCCTCGCGTTATGTGCGGGGCTGGTTAAAGAAAACCGGTTCAAATAATTACCAGGCCGTGGCGTGATGTCATGCTGCCAAAACGTGTCAGCAGATTAGATTTGTGGAAATATTATTCTCTCTACGGTGGTATGTGGAACTTATTTTGCAGGGTCGGACACTATCCTTGTATTCAAACTCTTCTGTGGTGTATTCGGAGGAGGAACCCGCCTTGCAATGCCGAAGACAACACTGTGCGCCGGACTCATCGTCATTGAAGCCTGGTTCAGGGGCTACTGAGGGAGTCCTGGATTAGGGGGTCTCCGAACAGCCGGACTATATCCTTTGGACAGACTGTTGGACTATGAAGATACAAGATTGAAGACTTCGTCCCGTGTCCGGATGGGACTCTACTTGGCGTGGAAGGCAAGCTAGGCAATACAGATATGTATATCTCCTCCTTTGTAACCGACCTTGTGTAAACCTAGCCCCCTCCAGTGTCTATATAAACCAGAGGGTTTTAGTCCGTAGGACAACATACAATCATACCATAGGCTAGCTTCTAGGATTTAGCCTCTCCGATCTCGTGGTAGATCAACTCTTGTACTACTCATATTATCAAGAATAATCAAGCATCATGTAGGGTTTTACCTCCATTAAGAGGGCCCGAACCTGGTAAAACATCGTTCCCAGCCTCCTGTTACCATCCGCCTTAGACGCATAGTTCGGGACCCCCTACCCAAGATCCGCCGGTTTTGACACCGATAGTCCCCCTTCAAATTGGCCGTTGTGGGATCCCTTCCCGCCTAATATTTGGGAAGAGGACCCAGGCCTCTATAAATAGGACTAGCCACCACCGTAGGGAGGTAGATTCTGATATGATCCTGGACCGCATCAACTCGCCAAGCACAAGAACACCTTCCCTCAGGAGGCTGTTCTCCCCTTGTAAATGTTCATCCTCAGCCCGAGAGGCAATCCACCACACCACACTTGAGTAGGGTATTACACCACATCGGTGGCCCGAACCAGTATAAACTTTTGTGTCTCGTGTTCTTTGGGTTCGTCGAGCTGGGCCGTGAGATCATGATGTGTGCGAGCTAGAGAGGGGGAGATCTTTGTGCGCACCCCAGTGTTTGAACCTCAAGGGTTTTGCCGGAACACAAAATTCGACATTTGGCACGCCAGGTAGGGGTGCGCTTAAGCTTTCCCCTTTGTCAATCCGCGCTTCGCCACTCCACCAAGTGAAGGAAATATGCCCTAGAGGCAATAATAAAGTTATTATTTATTTCGTTATATCATGATAAATGTTTATTATTCATGCTAGAATTGTATTAACCGGAAACATAATACATGTGTGAATACATAGACAAACAGAGTGTCACTAGTATGCCTCTACTTGACTAGCTCGTTGATCAAAGATGGTTAAGTTTCCTAGCCATTGACATGAGTTGTCATTTGATTAACGGGATCACATCGTTAGGAGAATGATTTGATTGACCTGACCCATTCCGTTAGCTTAGCACCCGATCGTTTAGTATGTTGCTATTGCTTTCTTCATGACTTATACATGTTCCTATAACTATGAGGTTATGCAACTCCCGTTTACCGGAGGAACACTTTGTGTGCTACCAAACGTCACAATGTAACTGGGTGATTATAAAGGTGCTGTACAGGTGTCTCCGAAGGTAATTGTTGGGTTGGCGTATTTCGAGATTAGGATTTGTCACTCCAATTGTCGGAGAGGTATCTCTGGGCCCTCTCGGTTATGCACATCACTTAAGCCTTGCAAGCATTGCAACTAATGAGTTATTTGCGGGATGATGTATTACGGAACGAGATTGAACTAGGTATTGAGGTACTTACGGTCGAATCTCGGGCTAGTAACATACCGATGACAAAGGGAACAACGTATGTAGTTATGCGTCTGACCGATAAAGATCTTCGTAGAATATGTGGGAGCCAATATGAGCATCCAGGTTCCGCTATTGGTTATTAACCGGAGACGTGTCTCGGTCATGTCTACATAGTTCTCGAACCCGTAGGGTCCGCATGCTTAATGTTTCGATGGCAGTTATATTATGAGTTTATATGTTTTGATGTATCGAAGGTTGTTCGGAGTCCCGGATGTGGTCACGGACATGATGAGGAGTCTCGAAATGGTCGAGACATGAAGATTGATATATTGGAATCCTATGTTTGGATATCAGAAGTGTTCCGGGTGAAATCGGGATTTTACCGGAGTACCGGGAGGTTACCGGAACCCCCCAGGAGGTTAATGGGCCTTAGTGGGCCTTTACGGAGAAGAGGAGAGGTGGCCAGGGCTGGGCCGCGCGCCTCTCCCCCTAGTCCGAATAGGACAAGGACAGGGGGCGGCGCCCCCCTTCCTTCCTCTCTCCCTCCTCTTTCCCCCTCCCAAGTCCTAATCCAACTAGGAAAGGGGGGGAGTCCTACTCCCGATGGGAGTAGGACTCCTCCTGGCGCGCCCTCTCTCCTGGTCGGCCACACCCCACTTGCTCCTTTCATACGAGGGCAGGGGGCACCCTAGAGACACAACAATTGATCAGTTGATCTTTTAGCCGTGTGTGGTGCCCCCCTCCACCATAGTCCACCTCGATAATACTGTAGCGGTGCTTAGGCGAAGCCCTGCGTCGGTATAACATCATCATTGTCACCACGCCGTCGTGCTGACGAAACTCTCCCTCAACACTCGGCTGGATCGGAGTTCGAGGGACGTCATCGGGCTGAATGTGTGCTGAACTCGGAGGTGTCGTGCGTTCGGTACTTGATCGGTCAGATTGTGAAGACATACGACTACATCAACCGCGTTGTGCTAATGCTTCCCCTTTCGGTCTATGAGGGTATGTGGAAAACACTCTCCCCTTTCATTGCTATGCATCACCATGATCTTGCATGTGCGTAGGAATTTTTTTGAAATTACTACGTTCCCCAAACAGTGGTATCAGAGTCAGGTTTTATGCGTAGATGTCATATGCACGAGTAGAACACAAGTGATTTGTGGGTGATATAAGTCATACTGCTTACCAACATGTCATACTTTGGTTCGGTGGTATTGTTGGATGAAGCGGTCTGGACCGACATTACACGTACGCTTACGCGAGACTGGTTCTACCGACGTGCTTTGCACACAAGTGGCTGGCGGGCGTCAGTTTCTCCAACTTTAGTTGAACCGAGTGTGGCTACGCCCGTTCCTTGTGAAGGTTAAAACAGCACCAACTTGACAAACTATCATTGTGGTTTTGATGCGTAGGTAAGAACGGTTCTTGCTAAGCCAGTGGAAGCCACGTAAAATTTGCAACAACAAAGTAGAGGACGTCTAACTTGTTTTTGCAGGGCATGTTGTGATGTGATATGGTCAAGACATGATGCTAAATTTTATTGTATGAGATGATCATGTTTTGTAACCGAGTTATCGGCAACTGGCAGGAGCCATATGGTTGTCGCTTTATTGCATGCAATGCAATCGCCCTGTAAATGCTTTAGTTTATCACTAAGCGGTAGCGATAGTCGTAGAAGCATAAGATTGGCGAAACGACAATGATACTACAATGGAGATCAAGGTGTCGCGCCGGTGACGATGGTGATCATGACAGGTGCTTCGGAGATGGAGATCACAAGCACAAGATGATGATGGCCATATCATATCACTTATATTGATTGCATGTGATGTTTATCTTTTATGCATCTTATCTTGCTTTGATTGACGGTAGCATTATAAGATGATCCCTCACTAAATTATCAAAGTATACGTGTTCTCCCTGGGTATGCACCGTTGCGAAAGTTCTTCGTGCTGAGACACCACGTGATGATCGGGTGTGATAGGCTCCACGTTCAAATACAACGGGTGCAAAACAGTTGCACACGCGGAATATTCAGGTTAAACTTGACGAGCCTAGCATATAACAGATATGGCCTCGGAACACGGAGACCAAAAGGTCGAGCGTGAATCATATAGTAGATATGATCAACATAGTGATGTTCACCGTTGAAACTACTCCATCTAACGTGATGATCGAACATGGTTTAGTTGATATGGATCACGTGATCACTTAGAGGATTAGAGGGATGTCTATCTAAGTGGGAGTTGTTAAGTAATATGATTAATTAAACTTAAATTTATCATGAACTTAGTACCTGATAGTATCTTGCTTGTCTATGTTGATTGTAGATAGATGGCCCGTGCTGTTGGTCCGTTGAATTTTAATGCGTTCCTTGAGAAAGCAAAGTTGAAAGATGATGGTAGCAATTACATGGACTGGGTCCATAACTTGAGGATTATCCTCAGTACTGCACAGAAAAATTACGTCCTGGAAGCATCGCTAGGTATACCACCTGCACCAGCAACTGCAGACATTGTGAATGCCTGGCAGTCACGTGTTGATGACTACTCGATAGTTCAGTGTGCCATGCTTTCCGGCTTAGAACCAGGACTTCAACGATGTTTTGAACGCCATGGAGCATATGAGATGTTCTAGGAGTTGAAGTTGACATTTCAAAAGAATGCCCGGATTGAGAAATATGAAGTCTCCAATAAGTTCTACAACTATAAGATGGAGGAGAATAGTTCTGTCAGTGAGCATATACTCAAGATGTCTGGGTACTGCAATCACTTCATTCAACTGGTAGTTAATCTTCCGGATGATAGCGTCATTGACAAAATTCTCCAATCACTGCCACCAAGCTACAAGAGCTTCGTGATGAACTCTAATATGCAAGGGATGGATAAGACAATTCCTGAGCTCTTCGCAATGTGAAAGGCTACGGAGGTAGAAATCAAGAAGGAGCATCAAGTGTTGATGGTCAATAAGACGACTAGTTTCAAGAAAAAGGGCAAAGGGAAGAAGAAGGGGAACTTCAAGAAGAACAACAAGCAAGTTGCTGCTCAGGAGAACAAACCCAAGTCTAGACCTAAGCCTAAAACTGAGTGCTTCTACTGCAAGCAGACTGGCCACTGGAAGCGGAACTGCCCCAAGTATTTGGCGGATAAGAAGGATGGCAAGGTGAACAAAGGTATATGTGATATACATGTTATTGATGTGTACCTTACTAATGCTTGCAGTAGCACCTGGGTATTTGATACTGGTTCTGTTGCTAATATTTGCAACTCGAAACAGGGGCCACAGATTAAGCGAAGATTGGCTAAGGACGAGGTAACGATGCGCGTGGGAAATGGTTCCAAAGTCAATGTAATCGCAGTCGGCACACTACCTCTACATCTACCTTCGGGATTAATATTAGACCTAAATAATTGTTATTTGGTGCCAGCGTTGAGCATGAACATTATATCTGGATCTTGTTTGATGCGAGACGGTTATTCATTGAAATCAGAGAATAATGGTTGTTCTATTTATATGAGTAATATCTTTTAAGGTCATGCACCCTTTACGAGGGGTCTATTTTTGTTGAATCTCGATAGTAGTGATACACATATTCATAATATTGAGGCCAAAAGATGCAGAGTTGATAATGATAGTGCAACTTATTTGTGGCACTGCCATTTAGGTCATATCGGTGTAAACCGCATGAAGAAACTCCATACTGATGGACTTTTGGAACCACTTGATTATGAATCACTTGGTACTTGCGAACCGTGCCTCATGGGCAAGATGACTAAAACGCCGTTCTCCGGTACTATGGAGAGAGCAACAGATTTGTTGGAGATCATACATACAGATGTATGTGGTCCGATGAATGTTGAGGCTCGTGGCGGATATCGTTATTTTCTCACCTTCATATATAATTTAAGTAGATATGGGTATATCTACTTAATGAAACATAAGTCTGAAACGTTTGAAAAGTTCAAAGAATTTCAAAGTGAAGTTGAAAATCATCGTAACAAGAAAAATAAAGTTTCTACGATCTGATCATGGAGGAGAATATTTGAGTTATAAGTTTGGTCTTCATTTGAAACAATGCGGAATAGTTTCGCAACTCACGCCACCCGGAACACCACAGTGTAATGGTGTGTCCGAACGTCGTAATCGTACTTTACTAGATATGGTGCGATCTATGATGTCTCTTACTGATTTACCACTATCATTTTGTGGTTATTCTTTAGAGACGGCCGCATTCACGTTAAATAGGGCACCATCGAAATCCGTTGAGACAACACCTTATGAACTATGGTTTGGCAAGAAACCAAAGTTGTCGTTTCTGAAAGTTTGGGGCTGCGATGCTTATGTGAAAAAAACTTCAACCTGATAAGCTCGAACCCAAATTGGAGAAATGTGTCTTCATAGGATACCCAAAGGAGATTGCTGGGTACACCTTCTATCACAGATCCGAAGGCAAGACTTCTGTTGCTAAATTCGGAGATTTTCTAGAGAAGGAGTTTCTCTCGAAAGAAGTGAGTGGGAGGAAAGTAGAACTTGATGAGGTAATTGTACCTTCTCCCTTATTGGAAAGTAGTTCATCACAGAAACCGGTTTCTGCGACACCTACACCAATTAGTGAGGAATTTAATGATGATGATCATGAAACTTCAGATCAAGTTTTTGCTAAACCTCGTAGGTCAACCAGAGTTAGATCCGCACTAGAGTGGTACGGTAATCCTGTTCTGGAAGTTATGTTACTAGACCATGACGAACCTACGAACTATGAAGAAGCGATGGTGAGCCCAGATTCCGCGAAATGGCTTGAGGCCATGAAATCTGAGATGGGATCCATGTATGAGAACAAAGTGTGGACTTTGGTTGACTTGCCCGTTGATCGGCAAGCAATTGAGAATAAATGGATCTTCAAGAAGAAGACTGATGCTGACGGTAATGTTACTGTCTATAAAGATTGACTTGTTGCGAAAGGTTTTCGACAAGTTCAAGGGATTGACCACGATGAGACCTTCTCACCCGTAGCGATGCTTAAGTCTGTCCGAATCATGTTAGCAATTGCCGCATTTTATGATTATGAAATTTGGCAAATGGATGTCAAAACTGCATTCCTGAATGGATTTCTGGAAGAAGAGTTGTATATGATGTATGATGCAACCGGAAGGTTTTGTCGATCCAAAGGGAGCTAGTAAAGTGTGCAAGCTCTGGCGATCCATTTATGGACTGGTGCAAGCCTCTTGGAGTTGGAATAAACGCTTTGATAGTGTGATCAAAGCATTTGGTTTTGTACAGACTTTTGGAGAAGCCTGTATTTACAAGAAAGTGAGTGCGAGCTCTGTAGCATTTCTAATATTATATGTGGATGACATATTGTTGATTGGAAATGATATAGAATTTCTGGATAGCATAAAGGGATACTTGAATAAGAGTTTTTCAATGAAAGACCTCGGTGAAGCTGCTTATATATTGGGCATCAAGATCGCTAGAGATAGATCAAGACGCTTAATTGGACTTTCACAAAGCACATACCTTGACAAAGTTTTGAAGAAGTTCAAAATGGATCAAGCAAAGAAAGGGTTCTTGCCTGTGTTACAAGGTGTGAAGTTGAGTAAGACTCAATGCCCGACCACTACAGAAGATAGAGAGAAAATGAAAGATGTTCCCTATGCTTCAGCCATAGGCTCTATCATGTATGCAATGCTGTGTACCAGACCTGATGTGTGCCTTGCTATAAGTCTAGCAGGGAGGTACCAAAGTAATCCAGGAGTGGATCACTGGACAGTGGTCAAGAACATCCTGAAATACCTGAAAAGGACTAAGGATATGTTTCTCGTTTATGGAGGTGACAAAGAGCTCATCGTAAATGGTTACGTTGATGCAAGCTTTGACACTGATCCGAACGATTCTAAATCGCAAACCGGATACGTGTTTACATTGAACGGTGGAGCTATCAGTTGGTGCAGTTCTAAACAAAGCGTCGTGGCGGGATCTACGTGTGAAGAAGAGTACATAGCTGCTTTAGAAGTAGCAAATGAAGGAGTCTGGATGAAGGAGTTCATATCCGATCTAGGTGTCATACCTAGTGCATCGGGTTCAATGAAAATCTTTTGTGACAATACTGGTGCAATTGCTTTGGCGAAGGAATCCAGATTTCACAAGAGAACCAAGCACATCAAGAGACGCTTCAATTCCATCCGGGATTTAGTCCAGGTGGGAGACATAGAAATTTGCAAGATACATACGGATCTGAATGTTGCAGACCCATTGACTAAGCCTCTTCCACGAGCAAAACATGATCAGCACCAAGGCTCCATGGGTGTTAGAATCATTACTGTGTAATCTAGATTATTGACTCTAGTGCAAGTGGGAGACTGAAGGAAATATTCCCTAGAGGCAATAATGAAATTATTATTTATTTCCTTATATCATGATAAATGTTTATTATTCATGCTAGAATTGTATTAACCGGAAACATAATACATGTGTGAATACATAGACAAACAGAGTGTCACTTGTATGCCTCTACTTGACTAGCTCGTTGATCAAAGATGGTTAAGTTTCCTTGCCATTGACATGAGTTATCATTTGATTAACGGGATCACATCATTAGGAGAATGATGTGATTGACCTGACCCATTCCGTTAGCTTAGCAGCCGATCGTTTAGTATGTTGCTATTGCTTTCTTCATGACTTATACATGTTCCTATGACTATGAGATTATGCAACTCCCGTTTACCGAAGGAACACTTTGTGTGCTACCAAATGTCACAACGTAACTGGGTGATTATAAAGGTGCTCTATAGGTGTCTCCGAAGGTACTTGTTGGGTTGGCGTATTTCGAGATTAGGATTTGTCACTCCGATTGTTGGAGAGGTATCTCTGGGCCCTCTCGGTAATGCACAACACTTAAGCCTTGCAAGCATTGCAACTAATGAGTTAGTTGCGGGATGATGTATTACAGAATGAGTAAAGAGACTTGCCGGTAACGAGATTGAACTATGTATTGAGATACCGACGATCGAATCTCAGGCAAGTAACATACCGATGACAAAGGGAACAACGTATGTAGTTATGCGGTCTGACCGATAAAGATCTTCGTAGAATATGTGGGAGCCAATATGAGCATCCAGGTTCCGCTATTGGTTATTGACCAGGGACTTGTCTCGGTCATGTCTACATAGTTCGCAAACCCGTAGGGTCCGCAAGCTTAATGTTTCGATGACAGTTATATTATGAGTTTATATGTTTTGATGTATTGAAGGTTGTTCGGAGTCCCGGATGTGATCACGGACATGACGAGGAGTCTCGAAATGGTCGAGACATGAAGATTGATATATTGGAAGCCTATGTTTGGATATCAGAAGTGTTCTGGGTGAAATCGGGATTTTACCGGAGTACCGGGAGGTTACCGGAACCCCCCGGGAGGTTAATGGGCCTTAGTGGGCCTTTACGGAGAAGAGGAGAGGCGGCCAGGTCTGGGCCGCGCACCCCTCCCCCCTAGCCTGAATAGGACAAGGAGAGGGGGGCGGCGCCCCCCTTCCTTCCTCTCTCCCTCCTCTTTCCCCCTCCCAAGTCCTAATCCAACTAGGAAAGGAGGGGAGTTCTACTCCCGGTGGGCGTAGGACTCCTCCTGGGGCGCCCTCTCTCCTGGCCGGCCGCACCCCTCTTGATCCTTTATATACGGGGGCAGGGGGCGCCCTAGAGACACAACAATTGATCAGTTGATCCTTTAGCCGTGTGCGGTGCCCCCTCCACCATAGTCCACCTCGATAATACTGTAGCGGTGCTTAGGCGAAGCCCTGCGTCGGTAGAACATCATCATCGTCACCACGCCGTTGTGCTGACGAAACTCTCCCTCAACACTCGGCTGGATCGGAGTTCGAGGGACGTTATCGGGCTGAACATGTGCTGAACTCGGAGGTGCCGTGCATTCGGTACTTGATCGGCCGGATCGTGAAGACGTACGACTACATCAACCGCTTTGTGCTAAAGCTTCCGCTTTCGGTCTACGAGGGTACGTGGACAACACTCTCCCCTCTCGTTGCTATGCATCACCATGATCTTGCATGTGCGTAGGAATTTTTTTGAAATTACTACGTTCCCCAAACACCAAGCTCATGGCCGACGCTCGTCGGGCCCGCGTTGAGCGACGGGCCGCTCTCGCCACCCGCGTCGCTCAGACAGCCCCTGTCGGTGGACCTCCCCATCGTTCTCCGTCACCCGCCGCCAACGCCGCCACCGGCCCGGTGGCAAACGAGTAGCAAGCTTCCTCACTGCACCCCTCTGTGCGGCGAGACGGCCGCACCACCACCCCATCGCTGACTCTGACCGACTCATCATCTCACGCTCGCCGCGCACCCACAGACGGGTAGGCCGTGCTGCTCATGGCACGTGAGATACTGTGCTACCGTCTGGTCGACAACCTCAATGAGGACTGGTTGGACTGCATGGCCGAGCTCGTTAGCACCGCGGGGGGCTCTCCTGCACCATCCCTCTCGCTGCCTCGCCCGCCCCCGGCTGCGGGCGATGTGGCTCACGGAGCGCCTCCGCCCCCTCCACACCAAGATGGCGCCCTTGCGCCGAGACGTACGACTCATGGAGCGCCTCCGCCTCATCCGCGTCAAGACGACATCCTCGCTCCAAGAAGTGCAGTCCCGCGGCGTGATCCACCGCGCCGTGTGCTCGCGCACGAAGAAAGAAGTTGCCAAGAGATCCCCTGTCTGCAAGAAAACGCTCCACCGCTCCCAGCACCGCCACGTCAGAATCGCTTGCCGCGGCAGGGCCATGCGCCATTTGCCGTGGCAGCGCAGGGACACCAAGATCAAGCTCCACCTCCCCGACGGGTCCCGGTGGCCACGGCAGGCTGCCGCGCCTTCACTCCTGAGCTGCGTAGCGTCGTCTGGCCGAGCAAGTTCAAGCCGGATCTGCCTCCTCGCTATGATGGCACGCCCGACCCTGCGCAGTTCTTGTAGCTCTACAAGCTGAGCATCGAGGCAGACAACGACGACGAAAAGGTCATGGAGAACTGGTTTCCCATGGCTCTCAAGGACGGTGCCCGCTCATGGCTCCTGAACCTGCCCCAGGCTCGATCTCCTCCTGGGATCAGATGCGCGATAGCTTCATCGCCAACTTCCAGGGCACTCGCGACCGCCCCCGGCCGCGGGTGACCTGCGCTGCATCAAGCAACAGCCGGGAGAGACCCTCCAGAAGTACATCCAACGCTTCAACAACATGCGCCTCAAGATCCCCAAGGTGACGGACGAGGCCATCATCTCAGCGTTTTCCGATGGCGTCCGCGACATCAAGATGAAGGAGGAGCTCGCCATCCATGAGGATCTGTGCATGACTTTGGAGCTGTTCAACATAGCAACCAAAGTGTGCAAGGGCTGAGGAGGGGCGTCTCTCCCTCCTCGTGCTCCCTGCTGCAGACCCAGAGGAGAAGAAGGCTAAGGTCAAGGACGTGAAGCGCAAAGGGGTGACCGTACTCGTGGCAGAGCCAGATACCAAGCGCGCCCGAGACCTCCCCGAGTCGTCCAAGGGCAGCCGTATGTTCTGCGCCTTCCACAACGTGCGCAGCCACAACACCAACGATTGTCAGGAGCTCAGGGCCATTCAAGATGGACGCTTTGGTCGACGCCCCGAGCGCAACGACCGGGGCTATGGCCGAGGAGGTGGACAAGGTGGAGGACGTTGGGATGACCACAGCCCTCGCCAGGAGTGGCGCGACCAGCCTCGCGAGGACCACTGGCAGGACCAGCCTCGTGAGGGCGCCTGGAGGGACCAGCCTCGCGAGGATCGTCCTCAGGGCACCCCTGGTCTCCCTCCACTGCCGCCACCACCAAGGAGGAATGACGACCACCAGCAGGACAAAGGGGTTGGGGGCATCCAGGAGCCGCGAGCCATCGCCTGCATCTTGGGTGGCGCTCAGGCACCAGCTTCCTAGCGTATCTTCAAGCAGTTCTCTCGCGAGGTGAATGCAGCCCTCCCTAAGCTCGAGGCTACGCGCCCGCTCAGATGGTCCAAGTACGCCATCACCTTTAGCTCGGCGGACCAGCTCAAATGCGCGGCAACCACCGGCGTCCTCCGGATGCTCTGTTCGCCCATCATCAGCAATGTTCAAGTCACCAAGACCCTCATCGATGGTGGCGCAGGGCTCAGTGTCCTGTCCGCCGAGACGTTCGACAGCCTTCAAGTGCCATACGATCAGCTCCAGCCCACCAAGCCTTTCTCAGGAGTGACTGACGGCTCCACCACCCCGATAGGGCAAGTTCGTCTCGCTGTCACCTTTGGCACACACGACAACTACCGCACTGAGCTCATCGACGTCGACGTTGCCGACATCCGCCTGCCGTATAATGCCATCCTCGGGTTGTTGGCGAACATAGTAAATTCAAAAAAATTCCTACGCACACGCAGGATCATGGTGATGCATAGCAACAAGAGGGGAGAGTGTTGTCCACGAACCCTCGTAGACCGTTAAGCGAAGCGTTATGACAATGCGGTTGATGTAGTCGTACGTCTTCACGATCGACCGATCCTCAGTACCGAACGTACGGCACCTCCGCATTCAGCACATGTTCAGCTCGGTGACATCCCACGAACTCACGATCCAGTAGAGCTCGGGGAAGAGTTTCGTCAGCATGATGGCTTGATGACGAAGTTGATGAAGCTACCATGACAGGGCTTCGCCTAAGCACCGCAACAGTATGATCGAGGTGGATTATGGTGGAGGGGGCACCGCACACGGCTGGGAGAGATCTTTGTGATCAACCTGTGTGTCTAGAGGTGCCCCCCTGGCCCTGTATATAAAGGAGCAAGGGGGAGGCCGGCCGGCCCTTGTTGGTGCGCCAGGAGGAGGAATCCTCCTCCTAGTAGGAGTAGGATTCCCCTCTTTCCTACTCCTACTAGGAGGGGGAAAGGAAGGGAGAGAAAGAGAAGGAAAGGGGGGCGTCTCCCCCTCTCCTAGTCCAATTCGGAAAGAGGGGAGGAGGCGCGCTGCCTGCCCTAGGTCGGCCCCTCTCTCTTTCCCTTAAGGCCCAACAATGCCCATTAGCCCTCGGGGGGTTCCGGTAACCCCTCCGGTACTCTGGTAAAATCCCAATTTTACCCGAAACTCTTCCGATGTCCAAATGTAGGCTTCCAATATATCAATCTTCATGTCTCGACCATTTCGAGACTCCTCGTCATGTCCGTGATCATTGATACGTCCCTTTTGCATCATGATTTTATATCGATATTTATTGCATTATGGGTTGTTATTACACATTATGTCACAATACTTATGCCTATTCTCTCGTATTTTACAAGGTTTAATTAAAGAGGGAGAATGCCGGCAGCTGGGATTCTGGGACCTATTCTGCACAACTCCAAAAGTCCTGAAACTTCACGGAAGACGTTTTCAGAATATATAAAAAATACTGAGCGCAAGAAGTTCACCAGGGGGGCCACACCCTGCCCACGAGGGTGGGGGCGCGCCCTACCCCCCTGGGCACACCCCCTACCTCGTGGGCCCCCTGGTGGCCCTTCGATGGCCATCTTCTGCTATATGGAGTCTTTTGATGAGGAAAAAAAATCATAAGCCATCTCCTCGGACGAAACTCCGCCGCCACGGGGAAGAATCTTGGCGGATCCAATCTAGGGCTCCGGCAGAGCTGTTCTGCCGGGGAAATCATCGCCATCGTCATCACCAACGCTCCTCTCATCGGGAGAGGGTAATCTCCATCAACATCTTCACCAGCACCATCTCCTCTCAAAACCCTACTTCATCTATTGTATCCAGTTCTTGTCTCCAAGTCCGGGATTGGTACTAGTAGGTTGCTAGTAGTGTTAATTACTCCTTGTAGTTGATGCTAGTTGGTTTATTTGGTGGAAGATCATATGTTCAGATCCTATATGCATATTAATACCCCTCTGATTATGAACATGAATATGCTTTGTGAGTAGTTACATTTGTTCCTGAGGACATGGGAGAAGTCTTTCTATTAGTAGTCATGTGAATTTGGTATTCGTTCGATATTTTGATGAGATGTATGTTGTCTCTCCTCTAGTGGTGTTATGTGAACGTCGACTACATGACACTTCACCATTATTTGGGCCTAGAGGAAGGCATTGGGAAGTAATAAGTAGATGATGGGTTGCTAGAGTGACAGAAGCTTAAACCCTAGTTTATGCGTTGCTTCGTAAGGGGCTGATTTGGATCCATATGTTTCATGATATGGTTAGGTTTACCTTAATACTTTTGTTGTAGTTGCGGATGCTTGCAATAGAGGTTAATCATAAGTGGGATGCTTGTCCAAGTAAGGACAGTACCCAAGCACCGGTCCACCCACATACCAAATTATCAAAGTACCGAACGCGAATCATATGAACGTGATGAAAACTAGCTTGACGATATTACCATGTGTCCTCGGGAGCGCTTTTCTTTATATAAGAGTTTTTCCAGGCTTGTACTTTGCTACAAAAAGGATTGGGCCACCTTGCTGCACTTTATTTACTTTTGTTACTTGTTGCTCGTTACAAATTATCCTATCACCAAACTATCTGTTACCACTTATTTCAGTACTTGCAGAGAATACCTTGCTGTAAACCGCTTATCATTTCCTTCTGCTCCTCGTTGGGTTCGATACTCTTACTTATCGAAAGGACTACGATAGATCCCCTATACTTGTGGGTCATCAAGACTCTTTTCTGGTGCCGTTGTCGGGGAGTGAAGCGCCTCTGGTAGGTGGAATTTGGTAAGGAAAAATTTATATAGTGTGCTGAAATTTACTGTCACTTGGTACTATGGAAAGTAATCCTCTGAGGGGCTTGTTCAGGGTATCTTCACCCCGACCAGTAGAGCAAAGAGTTTCTCCTCAACCTACTGAAAAAGAAAATGTCTACTTTGAAATTCTTCGGGTATGATAGAAAAACTGTTAGCTAATCCTTTTGTAGGAGATGGAACATTACATCCTGATGAGCACCTAATATATGTGGATGAAGCTTGTGGATTATTTAAGTTTGCAGGTGTACCCAGAGATGTTGTTAAGAAGAAGGTCTTCCCTTTATCTTTGAAGGAAGATGCATTGACATGGTATAGGCTATGTGATGATACGGGGTCATGGAACTACAAATGATTGAAATTGGAATTTCATCAGAAGTTTTATCCTATGCATCTTGTTCATCGTGATCACAATTATATATATAATTTCTAGTCTCGCAAAGGAGAAAGCATCGCTCAAAATTGGGGAGGCTTAAACCAATGTTATATTCATGCCCCAATCACTAGCTCTCAAGAGAAATGATTATTCAAAAATTTTATGCTCGGCTTTCTGATAGCAATCGCACCATGCTCGATACTTCTTGCGTTGGCTCTTTTATGATGAAGACTATTGAATTCAGATGGGATTTATTGGAAAGAATTAAACACAACTCTGAAGATTGGGACCTCGACGAAGGCAAGGAGTCAGGTATGACACCTAAGTTTGATTGTGTTAAATCTTTTATGGATATCGATGTTTTCCGTAAATTTAGCACTAAATATGGACTTGACTCTGAAATAGTAGCTTCTTTCTATGAATCTTTTGCTACTCATGTTGATCTCCCTAGGGAGAAGTGGTTTAAATATCATCCTCCCATAGAAGTAAAAGTAGCTGCACCAATTAAAGTTGAAGAAAAGACTGTCACTTATAATGATCCTATTGTTCCTACCGCTTATGTTGAGAAACCACCTTTTCCGGTTAGGATAAAGGATCATGCTAAAGCTTCATCTGTGGTTCGTAAAAGCAATATTAAAATTTATACACCTCCTAAGAAAATTAAAGTTGAACCTAATATTGCTATTGTTAAAGATCTCTTGTCTGATAATATTGATGGGCATGTTATTCATTTCCTTGATGAGACTGCTAGAATTGCTAAACCTTGTGCAAAAGATAAAAACAGACCTATGGTAGGCATGCCTGTTATTTCTATTAAAATAGGAGATCATTGTTATCATGACTTATGTGATATGGGTGCTAGTGCTAGTGCAATACCTTATGACTTATACAAAGAAATTATGCATGATATTGCACCTGCTGAGATAGAAGATATTGATGTCACAATTAAACTTGCCAATAGAGATACTATTTCATCAATGGGAATTGTTAGAGATGTTGAAGTCTTGTGTGGGAAAACTAAATATCATGCTGATTTTCTTGTTCTTGGTTCCCCACAAGATAGCTTTTGTCCCATTATATTTGGCAAACCATTCTTAAACACGGTTAATGCTAGGATAGATTGCAAAAAGGATGTTGTTACTATCGTTTAGATGATATGTCTCATGAATTTTATTTCTCTAAATTTAGTAGACAACACCGTGAAGAAGAATTACCTAGTAAGGATGAAATTATTGGTCTTGCTTCTATTGCCGTCCCTCCTAGTGATACTTTAGAACAATATTTGCTAGACCATGAAAATGATATGTTTATGAATGAAAGAAGGGAAATAGAGAAGTATTCTTTAAACATGAACCTATTCTGAAACACAATTTGCCTGTTGAAATCCTAGGGGATCCTCCTCCACCCAAGGGTGATCCCGTGTTTGAGCTTAAACTGTTGCCTGATAGTCTTAAATATGCTTATGTTGATGAGAAAAAAGATATATCCTGTTATTATTAGTGCTAACCTTTCAGAGCATGGGGAAGAGAGATTATTGAAAACTCTGAAGAAGCACCGTGCCGCTATTGGGTATACTCTTGATGATCTTAAGGGCATTAGTCCCACTCTATGTCAACATAAAATAAATTTGGAAGAAGATGCTAAACCAGTTCGTGATCATCAACGACGGCTGAATCCTAAAATGAAAGAAGTGGTAAGAAAGGAAATACTAAAGCTCCTAGAGGCAGGTATAATCTATCCCATTGCTGATAGTCAGTGGGTAAGTCCTGTCCATTGTGTCCCTAAGAAGGGAGGTATTACTATCGTTCCTAATGATAAAGATGAATTGATTCCTCAAAGAATTATTACAGGTTATAGGATGGTAATTGATTTCCACAAATTAAATAAGGCCACTAAAAAGGATCATTACCCCTCACCTTTTATTGATCAAATGCTAGAAAGATTATCCAAACATACACATTTTTGCTTTCTAGATGGTTATTCTGGTTTCTCTCAAATACCTGTGTCAGCCAAGGATCAATCAAAGACTACTTTTACTTGCCCTTTTGGTACTTTTGCTTATAGACGTATGCCTTTTGGTTTATGTAATGCACCAGCTACCTTTCAAACATGCATGATGGCTATATTCTCTGACTTTTGTGAAAAGATTTGTGAGGTTTTCATGGATGATTTCTCCGTCTATGGATCTTCTTTTGATGATTGCTTGAGCAACCTTGATCGAGTTTTGCAGAGATGTGAAGAAAATAATCTTGTCTTGAATTGGGAAAAGTGCCACTTTATGGTTAATGAAGGTATTGTCTTGGGGCATAAAGTTTTTGAAAGAGGTATTGAAGTTGATAAAGCCAAGGTTGATGCTATTGAAAAGATGCCATGCCCCAAGGGCATCAAAGGTATAAGAAGTTTCCTTGGTCACATTGGATTTTATAGGAGGTTCATTAAGGACTTCTCAAAAATTTCTCGGCCTCTGACTAATTTATTACAAAAAGATATACCATTTGTCTTTGATGATGATTGTGTAGAAGCATTTGAAATACTTAAGAAAGCATTGATCTCTGCACCTATTGTTCAACCACCTGATTGGAATTTACCCTTTGAAATTATGTGTGATGCTAGTGATTATGCTGTAGGTGCTGTTCTAGGGCAAAGAGTTGATAAGAAATTAAACGTTATTCAATATGCTAGTAAAACCCTAGACAATGCTCAAAGAAATTATGCTACTACTAAAAAAGAATTCTTAGCAGTTGTATTTTCTTGTGATAAGTTCAGACCTTATATTGTTGATTCTAAAGTAACTATTCACAATGATCATGCTGCTATTAAATATATTATGTAAAAGAAAGATGCTAAACCTAGACTTATTAGATGGGTTCTCTTGCTACAAGAATTTGACTTACATATTGTTGATAGAAAGGGAGCTGAGAACCCCATTGCAGACAACTTGTCTAGGTTAGAAAATGTGCTTGACGACCCACTACCTATTGATGATAGCTTTCCTGATGAGCAATTAAATGTCATAAATGCTTCTCATAATGCTCCATGGTATGCTGATTATGCTAATTACATTGTTGCCAAATTCATACCACCTAGTTTCACATACCAGCAAAAGAAAAAGTTCTTCTATGATTTGAGGCATTACTTTTGGGATGACCCACATCTTTATAAAGGAGTAGATGGTGTTATTAGATGTTGTGTACCTGAGCATGAACAGGAACAGATCCTACACAAGTGTCACACCGAAGCTTATGGAGGACACCATGCTGGAGCTAGAACTGCACATAATGTATTGCAATCTGGTTTTTATTGGCCTACTCTCTTCAAGGATGCCCATAAGTTTGTCTTATCTTGTGATGAATGCCAAAGAATTGGTAATATTAGTAGACATCAAGAAATGCCTATGAACTATTCACTCGTTATTGAACCATTTGATGTTTGGGGCTTTGACTATATGGGACCTTTTCCTGCCTCTAATGGATATACACATATTTTAGTTGTTATTGATTACGTTACTAAGTGGGTAGAAGCTATTCCAACTAGTAGTGCTGATCATAACACTTCTATTAAAATGCTTAAATAAGTTATTTTTCCAAGATTTGGAGTCCCTAGATATTTGATGACTGATGGTGGTTCACATTTTATTCATGGTGCTTTCCGTAAAATGCTTGCTAAGTATGATGTTAATCATAGAATTGCATCCCCTTATCACCCCCAGTCTAGTGGTCAAGTAGAATTGAGTAATAGAGAGCTCAAATTAATTTTGCAAAAGACTGTCAATAGGTCTAGAAAGAATTGGTCCAAGAAACTTGATGATGCATTATGGGCCTATAGAACTGCATATAAAAATCCTATGGGTATGTCTCCGTATAAAATGGTTTATGAAAAAGCATGTCACTTACCTCTCGAACTAGAACACAAAGAATATTGGGCTATTAAAGAGCTTAATTATGATTTTATACTTGCCGGTGAGAAGAGGTTATTTGATATTAGCTCACTCGATGAATGGAGAACCCAAGCCTATGAAAATGCCAAGTTGTTCAAAGAAAAGGTTAAAAGATGGCATGATAAAAGGATACAAAAGCGTGAGTTTAATGTAGGTGATTATGGTGGAGGGGGGCGCCGCACACAGCTGGGAGAGATCTTTGTGATCAACTTGTGTGTCTAGAGGTGCCCCCTGCCCCTGTATATAAAGGAGCAAGGGGGAGGCTGGCCGGCCCTTGTTGGTGTGCCAGGAGGAGGAATCCTCCTCCTAGTAGGAGTAGGATTCCCCTCTTTCCTACTCCTACTAGGAGGGGAAAGGAAGGGAGGGAAAGAGAAGGAAAGAGGGGTGCCACCCACTCTCCTAGTCCAATTTGTACAGAGGGGAGGAGGCGCGCTGCCTGCCCTAGGCCGGCCCCTCTCTCTTTCCCTTATGGCCCAACAAGGCCCATTAGCCCCTGGGGGGTTCCGGTGACCCCTCCGGTACTCCGGTAAAATCCTGATTTTACCCGGAACTCTTCTGATGTTCAAATGTAGGCTTCCAATATATCAATCTTCATGTCTTGACCATTTCGAGACTCCTCGTCATGTCCGTGATCATATGCGGGACTCCGAACTACCTTCGGTACATCAAAACATATAAACTCATAAAACCGATCATCACAGAACTTTAAGCGTGCAGACCCTATGGGTTCGAGAACTATGTAGACATGACCGAGACATGTCTCCGGTCAATAACCAATAGCGGAACCTGGATGATCATATTGGTTCCTACATATTCTACGAAGATCTTTATTGGTCAAACCGCATAACACTATACGTTGTTCTCTTTGTCATCGGTATGTTACTTGCCCGAGATTCGATCATTGGTATCCCAATACCTAGTTCAATATTGTTACCGGCAAGTCTCTTTACTCATTTCGTAATGCACTATCTCGCAACTAACTCATTAGTTGCATTGCTTGCAAGGCTTATAGTGATGTGCATTACCGAGAGGGCCCAGATATACCTCTCCGATAATAGGAGTGACAAATCCTAATCTTGATCTATGCCAACTCAACAAGTACCATCGGAGACACCTGTAGAGCACCTTTATATTCACCCAGTTATGTTTTGATGTTTGGTAGCACACAAAGTGTTCCTCCGGTATTCGGAAGTTGCATAATCTCAGACTCATAAGAACATGTATAAGTCATGAAGAAAGCAATAGCAGTAAACAAAAACGATCAAGTGCTAAGCTAACTGAATGGGTCAAGTCAATCGCATCATTCTCCTAATGATGTGATCCCATTGATAAAATAACAAATCATGTCTATGATTTGGAAACTTAACCATCTTTTATCAATGAGCTAGTCAAGTAGAGGCATACTAGTGACATTATGTTTGTCTATGTATTCACACATGTATTATGTTTCCGGTTAATACAATTCTAGCATGAATAATAAACATTTATCATGAAATAAGGAAATAAATAACAACTTTATTATTGCCTCTAGGGCATATTTCCTTCACGGGTACCCAGTGCTAGCCAAATTCATCGCAGTCAACCACCATGGCTACAATGTCCTCAAGATGTTGGGAAGCGGCGGAATCATCACAGTCCGCTATGAAGAAAGAGACACGGTGTGCTCCCTCGAGCGCGCCTTCTAAGCTGCAGCAGTCGAAGACCCTGTCAGCGCATATATGCAGCACCCTCCTGAGGCCAGCCCCAAGAAGAAGAAGAAGCAGCTACTCCGCACTGGGCCTTAGGGGAGCGGCGCCTCCAGTGGCGCCGCCTCAGGATCAGTGCCCGCGCCTGGCGCGCCTCCCTCCCTTGCATAGGGAGGCACGCCCGGCGCCCTCCTCCGGCAGGGCTCGGGGGGTCTCTTCTGGAGGGCCTCAGACCTGGCAAACATCATGAGGGAGGCGCTCGGGCACCACGTGGAGGCGTGCTTCGCGGCACGTCTCCCTCAGGAGGACACCAGGCGAGGAGCGCCCGGCCCTCAAGATTTCATCACCAAGACCACTTAGGAGCTTCAGGAAGCAAGAGCAATATGCGGTGTCCGCCGCCCACTTGGCGTTGCTCCCCATCCAGGCGAGGGTGGTTAGCTGCATGTCTGCATCGACATCCCAGGGCTCAACAGGGCCGCGTCTCAGGAGCCCTTCTGGCCTTCGCGTGCTGGACGGTGTGAGGGTCCACCTCACAGCTACAGTCACATGACGTTTGGCCTTCCAAGCGTGGGAGCTGCCTTCCAGCGCAACCTGCGGAGCATCCTGGCAGGTCAGGAGGCCAAGCATCACGCAGTCCTAGCGGAAATGGAGACGGTCCTCAGGAGGCCACCTAAGCCTCCAAAGCCTCCCGAGGCTCTGGGTCTCGATGGCTCGTGAGGAGGGACTTCTTCGACACGTGTCTTTAGCTACCCCAACACTCCTCCAACAACCAAACCAGGTGACATTTTCAAAGTTTATTTAGCTGGGAGCGCCCCTGGGCTGCATCATTCTCAGGCCACGTGGGTCTGTTCCTGCGGCATGTATCTACTTGCATCTTTAGTTCACCCTGCCGGGGGCGCCCCTCAAGCTGCATCATCCCCAGGTCGCTCAGGTCCGACCCAGTGGCATGTATCGTTCTTGCATTTACCTAAGCTAGTTCGCTTTTCATGCATAATCTATCTATGGTTATCACCTGCTTGATTGTCACCCACCATGGGAGCCACGCGCCGATCGTCTTTCTTTAGGATCCTTCGCATAAAAAGGCTAGGCACAACGTCTATGCTCGGGCCCGTACCTACAGCGTCGATAAATCCAATGGCTGAGCACTGTCTGGCGGGCCGGCCCCGTTCATGTCACCTCCTAGGGTCGTTGGTGCTCGGCCTTCTCGTGCGATAACCTCAGGAAATCTGTTCGGCGCAGGTTGTCCAACCATCTCGCAGGAATGCCACAGCCATGAAGAACCAAGACTAGGCGCAGCCCGCCTTGAGGTAGGGCCTCGCGAGTCCCGCTCTGGCTCACGAGTGCCCAGACACACCTCGTCTGTCCCTACCATGCAAGCCACGTGTCAGGGCGGGGCTGTACACGCCCCGGGGGCTCTCCGCAGTAGGGAGTCCCCTCCCACATGCTAGTGGAAGTACCATGCTCCGCGCTAGTAGTCGACACTGCTGAGGAGCGGCTATGCCCGTGCAAGTGCGGAAGCACCATGCTGAGGATGGCTTCACTGAGAGATTCAAGTTTGACTCCACACCTCCTCGAAGAGCTGTGCTGCTGGGGACTCCATCTCTTGAAGACTCTGAGTTTTCTTCCTCTGCTGCCACAGTCACTGCCAGAATCATTGAGGAAGAAGACGATGCTACCTCACCGCCACCTGCTTCAGCACCTCCAAGCTCTTCTGCACCGCCGAACAACGCCAACAACCCTGCTACTTCATCTACTCCTCATAGGAACGAGTAGAGACTCTATGTCTTCAAACCTTTTTGGTCATTACTGACAAAAGGGGGAGAAGCATATGAGATTGATAGTCTTCAAGCGGGTTCATATGGGCGGGTGCCTTATATTTTGCTTCGTGCTTACAACTCTCGTTTTTGCTACATTTGGTTCTTATGAGTTGTAACACTTAAACCAGATGGTCGTCTGCTACTTGTTTGCCACCCTGCTTTGCGAAGATAAATTCCGCATGTGCCACGATAAATTCCACACTTATCTCATTCTGCAGACGTCCATTTTTCATTATGCATGACATTATCTTCATATACTTTCACATGCATAGTGGATTGTCATCATAAGCTGAAGTGGATCTCCACAAGTACAACCTTCCATGTGCATTTGCATTCCAAAAGCAAATTAACTTATATGCACATCTTCAGGGGGAGCCCTTGCAACTTATGAAGACAATTCCTTATCCTTTACAATTTCACAGACTATATTCCCCGTTGAAAACTTCAACTAGTTTGTCATCAATCACCAAAAAGGGGGAGATTGTAAGTGCATCTAGTGCCACCCCTAGTTGGTTTTGGAGTATTGACGACAAACCTAGTTGAGGGACTAATGTGTTTGTGAGAATTTCAGGATAACACAGGTAGAAGTCCCTCATTGATTCGGTTTTACTACCAGAGATGACCCCTAAACATGTATGAAGACATTGAAGTCAAAGGTGGTATATGAAGATATTCACATTGAAGACTATGACAAAAGAAGACACGTTATGAAGCCTATGGAGCTCGAAGACTTAGATCTTTCGTAGTTCTTTTGTGTTGAGTCATAGGAACCACCGTACTGTTAAGTGGGGTCCAGGAGAACCAGTCAGAATGACTGAAGTGATGCCTAAACCAAAAACCTATGTCTTCGAGTGAAGACAATGAGAGCGAATCTTGTCTAGAGCAGGACAAGTCAGCTTTGCTTGTAGCCCAAGTAAAGTTGCCATGAGAGTTTGAAATCTGACCGTTGAGACACGTGTCAGTTCCTTAGTGAACCAAGGTCATTTCGGACAAATCAGGTCGGGTTGCCAAGTGGCTATAAATATCCCACCCCCTACAACCATAAACGGTTGGCTGCTCAGATTTCAGTGCACGGCTTTTGTCGTTTGAGAGCAACCCACCTCGAAGCCTTTGAGAGAGAGAATTCCTTGCGAGGATAAAGCCCTAACCACCCAGAGCCAGAGAACATTGGGCATCACTTAAGTCTTCTTGTCTGTGTGATCTGAAGACTTATTACACTTGAGGACTGTGCATCCCCAGACGGTTAGGCGTCGCGTTCAGAGCATCCAAGAGACATTGTGGATTGCCAGTGAACGAAGTCTGTGAAGGTTTGGGAGTCTACCTTGAAGACTTACCAGAGTGATTCGGCGAGGACTATGTGACCTTAGCTCAAGGAGAATACGGTGAGGACATGGTGTCCTGAGCTGCGTGTTCAGGACTAGGTGTCCGGGACTGTGTGTCCTAAGGTTTAAATACCTAGCCGCTCCAACCAGACGTACAGTTGTCACAGCAACTGGAACTGGTCCAACACATCATTGTCTTCAACGAGTCACTGGTTTCATCTTCACTTCCTTTTACTTACTGATCACTCATTGTGAAGTAATTGCGTGTCTGTTCTATCTTTTGTCTTCACAACGCGAGTGTATGATCTGTTTGGCTTCATAGTATCTTCCTACCAGATCCTAATTACACTACAGCTATTTGCCACTATGCTTTCACTCTGTTGATACTTGACCATGGCTTGCCTAGTGTAGTCTAACTTCCGCTGCATAGTAATAGGCATATCTCTACTGTTTGTCTTCATAACTTCCACGTTTTGAAGACTTCAATAAAAATCGCCTATTCACCCCCCTCTAGTCGATATAACGCACTTTCAGGCCCTGCCGACGTAGAACACTAGGCCTACTCCCAGATCTCCTTTCTATAGGCTGTTTGCGCGTCAAGGGGGACTCCTGAGCATCGCGACTCAGGAGCCTAACTGATGACGTAGCCCCTCACTCCTTGGTCCGTCCTGGTGATCCGGACGGCCCAACGGAGGCTGAGGTATGTGCGGGGTCAGGCTCTGCTGACTGATACGTCTCCAACGTATCTATAAGTTTTGATTGCTCCATGCTATATTATCTACTGTTTTGGACTATATTGGGCTTTATTTTCCACTTTTATATTATTTTTGGGACTAACCTATTAACTGGAGGCCCAGCCCAGAATTGCTATTTTTTGCCTATTTCAGTGTTTCGAAGAAACGGAATATCAAACGGAGTCCAAACGAAATGAAACCTTCGGGAACATGATTTTCTCACCGAACGTGATCCAGGAGACTAGGACCCTATGCCAAGGCATCAGAGAGGCGGTCACGAGGGTGGGGGGCGCCCCCCCTAGGGCGCGCCCCCTGCCTCGTGGGCCTCTTGGAGCTCCACCGACATACTTCTTCCTCCTATATATGCCTACGTACCCCCAAACGAACAGGGACGGAGCCAAAAACCTAATTCCACCGCCGCAACTTTCTGTATCCATGAGATCCCATCTTGGGGCCTGTTCCGGAGCTCCGCCGGAGAGGGCCGTCATCACGGAGGGCTTCTACATCATCATAGCCTCTCCGATGAAGTGTGAGTAGTTTACCTCAGACCTTCGGGTCCATATTTAGTAGCTAGATGGCTTCTTCTCTCTTTTTGGATCTCAATACAAAGTTCTCCCCCTCTCTTGTGGAGATCTATTCAATGTAATCTTCTTTTTGCGGTGTGTTTGTTGAGACCGATGAATTGTGGGTTTATGATCAAGTCTATCTATGAATAATATTTGAATCTTCTCTGAATTCTTTTATGTATGATTGGTTATCTTTGCAAGTCTCTTCGAATTATCCGTTTGGTTTGGCCAACTAGATTGGTAGTTCTTGCCATGGGAGAAGTGCTTAGCTTTGGGTTCGATCTTGCGGTGTCCTTTCCCAGTGACAGAAGGGGCAGCAAGGCACGTATTGCATCATTGCCATCGAGGATAACAACATGGGGTTTATTTCATATTGCATGAATTTATCTCTCTACATCATGTCATCTTGCTTAAAGCGTAACTCTGTTTTAACTTAATACTCTAGATGCATGCTGGATAGCGGTCGATGAGTGGAGTAATAGTAGTAGATGCAGAATCGTTTCGGTCTACTTGTCACGGGCGTGATGCCTATATGCATGATCATGCCTAGATATTCTCATAACTATGTTCAATTCTGTCAATTGCTCAACAGTAATTTGTTCACCCACCGTAGAATACTTATGCTCTTGAGAGAAGCCACTAGTGAAACCTATGGCCCCCGGGTCTATTCTCATCATATCAATCTCCATCACTTTAATCTTGTTTTGCTTTTACTTTACTTTTTACTTTTTACTTTGCATCTTTATACCAAAAATACCAAAAATATTATATCTATCAGATCTCACTCTCGTAAGTGACCGTGAAGGGATTGACAACCCCTAATCGCGTTGGTTGTGAGTAGCTATCGTTTTGTGCAGGTACGAGGGACTTGAGCGTGGCCTCCTACTGGATTGATACCTTGCTTCTCAAAAACTGAGGGAAATACTTACGCTACTCTGCTGCATCATCCCTTCCTCTTCGGGGAAATCCAACGCAAGCTCAAGAGCTAGCAAGAAGAATTTCTGACGCCGTTGCCGGGGAGTCTACGCAACATACCAAGTACCCATCACAATCCCTATCTCTCGCATTACATTATTTGCCATTTGCCTCTCGTTTTCCTCTCCCGCACTTCACCCTTGCCGTTTTATTCGCCCTCTCGTTTCTCCTTCACATAAATCAACGAAGCTATTCAGATGAGTTGCGGCATCTTCACTAGGAAGGCCGGCGAATTGATCTTTCATAACAAGATTCAACAAAGCAGTATTGATTTCACAAGATTCAGTATTAGCAAGAGGAGCAATCGGAGTGCTAAGGAAATCATTATTATTTGTATTGGTGAAGTCACACAATTTGGTAGTATCTTGTGCCATCGCGACAAACAAGCAATCCAACACACGGGCAAACAAAAAGTTCGTGAGCAAGCAAGTTGGATGCACACCCACTTAGTTTCTTTTGTTGAGCTTTCATACATTTATAGCTCTAGTGCATCCGTTGCATGGCAATCCCTACTCCTTGCATTAACATCAATCGATGGGCATCTCCATAGCCCATTGATTAGCCTCGTTGATGTGAGACTTTCTCATTTTTGTCTTCTCCACATAACCCCCATCACTATATTCTATTCCACCCATAGTGCTATATCCATGGCTCACGCTCATGTATTGCGTGAAAGTTTATGAGTTTGAAATTATTAAGGTATGAAACAATTGCTTGGCTTGTCATCGGGGTTGTGCATGATGAGAGCATTCTTGTGTGACGAAAATGGAGCATGACTAAACTATATGATTTTGTAGGGACGAACTTTCTTTGGCCATGTTACTTTAAGAAAACATAATTGCTTTGTTGGTTTGCTTGAAGTATTATTATTCTCTATGTCAATATGAACTTTTGTCTTGAATCTTCCTAATCTGAATATTCATACCACAATTAAGAAGATTTGCATTGAAATTATACCAAGTAGCACTCCGCATCAAAAAATTCTCTTTTTTATCATTTACCTACTCGAGGACGAGCAGCAATTAAGCTTGGGGATGCCTGATACGTCTCCAACGTATCTATAATTTTTGATTGCTCCATGCTATATTATCTACTATTTTGGACTATATTGGGCTTTATTTTCCACTTCTATATTATTTTTGGGACTAACCTATTAACCGGGGGCCCAGCCCAGAATTGCTGTTTTTTTGCCTATTTCAGTGTTTCGAAGAAACGGAATATCAAACGGAGTGCAAACAGAATGAAACCTTCGGGAACGTGATTTTCTCACCGAACGTGATCCAGAAACTTGGACCCTACGCCAAGGCATCAAAGAGGCGTTCACGAGGGTGGGGGCCGCGCCCCCCCTAGGGCGTGCCCCCTTGCCTCCGTGGGCCTCTCGGAGCTCCACCGACATACTTCTTCCTCCTATATATACCTACGTACCCCCAAACGAACAGGGACAGAACCAAAAACCTAATTCCACCGCCGCAACTTTCTGTATCCATGAGATCCCATCTTGGGGCCTGTTCCGGAGCTCCGCCGGAGAGGGCCGTCATCACGGAGGGCTTCTACATCATCATAGCCTCTCCGATGAAGTGTGAGTAGTTTACCTCAGACCTTCGGGTCCATAGTTAGTAGCTAGATGGCTTCTTCTCTCTTTTTGGATCTCAATACAAAGTTCTCCCCCTCTCTTGTGGAGATCTATTCGATGTAATCTTCTTTTTGCGGTGTGTTTGTTGAGACCGATGAATTGTGGGTTTATGATCAAGTCTATCTATGAATAATATTTGAATCTTCTCTGAATTCTTTTATGTATGATTGGTTATCTTTGCAAGTCTCTTCGAATTATCCGTTTGGTTTGGCCAACTAGATTGGTAGTTCTTGCCATGGGAGAAGTGCTTAGCTTTGGGTTCGATCTTGCGGTGTCCTTTCCCAGTGACAGAAGGGGCAGCAAGGCACGTATTGCATCGTTGCCATTGAGGATAACAAGATGGGGTTTATTTCATATTGCATGAATTTATCTCTCTACATCATGTCATCTTGCTTAAGCGTTACTCTATTTTTAACTTAATACTCTAGATGCATGCTGGATAGCGGTCGATGAGTGGAGTAATAGTAGTAGATGCATAATTGTTTCAGTCTACTTGTCATGGACGTGATGCCTATATACATGATCATGCTTAGATATTCTCATAACTATGCTCAATTCTGTCAATTGCTCAACAGTAATTTGTTCACCCACCGTAGAATACTTATGCTCTTGAGAGAAGCCACTAGTGAAACCTATGGCCCCCGGGTCTATTCTCATCATATCAATCTCCATCACTTTAATCTTGTTTTGCTTTTACTTTGCTTTTTACTTTTTACTTTGCATCTTTATACCAAAAATACCAAAAATATTATATCTATCAGATCTCAATCTCGTAAGTGACCGTGAAGGGATTCACAACCCCTAATCGCGTTGGTTGCGAGTAGTTATCGTTTTGTGCAGGTACGAGGGACTTGAGCGTGGCCTCCTACTTGATTGATACCTTGGTTCTCAAAAACTGAGGGAAATACTTACGCTACTCTGCTGCATCATCCCTTCCTCTTCGGGGAAATCCAATGCAAGCACAAGTGGTAGCACCGACGTATAACGTAAAGCAAATGGAAAGGAAATTGTAGAATTTCAAAGCAAATAGTACAAGACATATTGTTCTCCTAAAACCGAACACGAGTTTAACGCGTCCACAAGGCATGGTGCATATTGCAGAAACTAAAACAGGAAAGAGCCGCCAGCAAGTTGTCCCGTCATCCCTGGACACCGCTGTGAGGGATGCTTCTTCTTCAACCGTGTCGCCTTCACCTGTACCACCAGCCGGAGTTGCAGGATCAGTAGCATCGCCGGCTGGGGACATGGGAGAAAAGGCACGGAACCTCTGCAGCAGGGCCTCCACCTGAACCTTCGCAGCTGCAGCAGCGGCCTCGCAATGCTCATCTTGCACAGGCTCCAATAGCTCATCAAGGTGGGCGGCAGGATCATGGAGATGGAGGTGTTTGAAGACGAGCATCAGCGCGGCTGAGAAAAGAACGCGGGCTTCTTCCTCCGCCATGGGGCCGATGCCGCTCACAACGTCCTCCAGCGCACCGACCAGATAAGGAAGCAGCTGGGTGGGGCCCTCGTCTTCGGCGGCCAGCGGCTCCTCCAAGCCCTTCTCGTAGAGTGACTGCAGCGCCGTCCGAGACCTCTCCTCAAGGAGCTTGAAGGCCGCGCGGTCCTCAGCCAGGACCTTTACCTTGGCATCAAGCTCGGCCTTCTCCGCCTTCAGCTTCTGCTCCAGCTCCTCCAGCCCGCTGCGCTCCGCGGCCTGTGCCTTCGCCAACTGCTCCAGTTCGGCGTCGTGATCCTTGACGGTGTCCTCTCAGGCCTTCATCCTCTCCTCCTCCACCCTGCGGCCTCGGGCTTCTTTCGCGCGCTCCCTCCGCATGGTCTCTAGCTCGACCTCCAGCGACCGGAAGTGGTCCTGGGTGGCCCCCGCATCCTTCAGCGCCACTTCACGAGCAGCCGCACCTTGGGCAACGACCTCCCCGTCCTTCTCGGAGTCGGCAGCAGCCCAGCTCAGCGTCGCCTGGACGGACACATCGGAGTGAAGCCATCCAGAGACCAGCTCCAGGCGCCCGACAACCAGGAGACGGTCGGGGCCTTGAAGATCTTCTCGCAACAGGGTCATCGCAGAAAGAGCGCACTCTAGGACATCAGGAGAGGCAGAAGAACCTGGAGACAGCAATGCGGCAGGAGGAGGAGGAGGCGTCATCGTCACCATGGCCCGGGAGGCCAGAGGCTCCTGAGCCTCAAGGACCCCAGCGCCCGAACCGGACGTTGGCACCTCCGGAGCCAGCGGGGCCACGGGGGCTGACTCCTCACAAGGATTCTCCACCCAGCCTTGCAAGGATGATCGGGCTGGAGAAGCATGAGTGCCGTCACTACCCTTATCCATGGAGAGGGGTGCGGCCGCAGGAGGCGATCTGGGATCAAGCTGTACCACCTCGTCCCCCTTCCTCTTCTTCGCCGCGCGCGTCAGCCTAGTTGCACAACGGAGAAGAGTCAAGGACGAGCAGCAGAAGCAAGAACAAGGCAGTACAAGAACACTTACTGGTCCACCGCGGCGTAGTCCCTCCACTTCGTAAGATTGAAGCTGGAGAGCTTCACAGCCCGAGGCGCAGGCGCGCGGGCTCCAGGAGCATAAGGAGGGGCATCAGATGGACCGGAAGCAGCTCCAGGCGGTGTCGAGGCAGGAGCGTCGTCCCGGGAGATCTGCGCCGACCTGCCCTTCGTCGGAACCACGGGCGGCTCCTCCCTCTCCGGGAGGACGTCGACTTCGTCGTCGTCATCAGGCAAGGTGCGGAGGATGTAGGCCTTGTGCAAGGGAGAGATCTCCCCCATCCCCTCGAGGGTCGCCTCCGAGTCGCGCTCCTCTTCCTCCTCCTCTACCCCATCCTTGCGAGAATTGCCAGAAGACACGTCCACCATCACCGTCGCCACCGGGACCCCAGGGGGCACCGGCGGCACCAGGCCGCGCCCGTCAGAGGTGGGCATGGCGGCCGCGACCAGCACCTCGTCCTTCCGAAGGAACAAGGGAGCGTGGACACTTGACAGATACTCTTGGTCATCCCCGACCAAGAGGCGGAGAACCACGGCCAGCTCCCCTTCGGACAAGGCCTCCGGGCTCAGGCGAAGCTTGTCCTCTCCGTCCCCGAGTGTCCACAAGGGGCGCGAGTGCGCTTGGAGAGGAGCCACCCGCAGCATCAGGAACTCCCTCAGGATCATGGCCTCCGTCAACTTCGCCACCTTCGCATTGCCCGGCCTTAGGTCGGCGGTCCTCTTCTCTAGCACCGCCTTCGCCCAGTCGTCAGTAAGCTTCGCGTGGGACCACCCCTCGTCAGACTGGGGCATCTCCATCGGCAACTTCAACTATGGGTGGATGCACTTGGCGTCCATCATGACCCACTTGCTCCTGAAGCCGTCGGCCTTCTTTCTGGCCTTCGAGATCGCGTTGGCCTTGCCGGCTGCGACGAAGTTGGCGCACCCCGAGGTGTGGCTGTCATTGATTCGGAGAAAGAAGAAGTGGCGCAGCAGTGCCACAGATGGCATCACCCCGACATACGCCTCACAGTAGAAGGCAAAGATCGACAAAAGAAGAACGGAGTTGGGATGGAGATGGAGGGCCTGCAACCTGTAACGTTGGAGGACTGCATAGAAGAAGTCGGAGAAGGGGGGAACCAGGTCGGCGATGACGCTGCTCATAAAGAAGGGGTAGAAGGAGCTCTTCAAAGTCTCCGGCACGGCGGAGCCAGCCCAGAGCTTGGTCTTCGCCTTCTCGTTGTTTCCCCCCGCCATCAGCAGGCGCGTGGTGGCGAGGTTCTTCTCCGAGACGTTGGGCGCGTCCAGGGCCGACTCGTACCAGGCAGGCGGCGAAACAGCCTTGGGCTTTTGAGGCGCCATTGGTTGAAAGCTTGGAAGGGGATTGAAGTAGATCTAGAGATTTCAGAAGCAAGGAGCAATAGAGGGGATCTGGAGCAAGGCGAAGGAAAGCAATGAAGGAAAACGTTGACCGCACCGGCCTTTTTGTCAGACGGGTAGTTGCCAAGGCAGCGTCGGGAAGCGGAGACGCCCACGTCCAATCAGTCGCCACACGCCAACCGTGGCCGCTGGCTGTTGGGGCCCGCAGCGCTCCGCACTTGCCCTGTGGCTCTGCCTCGAAGCCAAGCCCGAGCGCACCTTGGGCCCGGGGGCTACTGTCGGCGTTCTGGGAACGGGGGTCCCCAGACTTGCCTGCCTGCGGCCCGTGGCGTGGCTCCGTCAGCGGCCCTGTACATGCCATCTTCACCAACAAACACTCAAGACCCTCGCGAGGGGCCAAGCCTCGTGAGGCGGAAGACGTGAGACCTTCTTAGGGGCGGCCTCACCAGGCTGGCTCGTGAGGGGTGGAGAGATCAAGGAAAGGGATACCTCGCGAGGTTTGTGTGACGCAAGCCATGACGACTGGAGCCAGGCGGGCGCCAGGAGGGCACCAGCGCACGTAGTGTCCTCGTTTCCTCTTTGGTGCTAAAGGGGCAAGCACAAGCGAGGAGTCTCGAGGCATCAGGCAAAGGTTTCCATATCGGTGCAACAAGACCAAGACCAGCAGGACAGCAAGATGGAGGTCACCGTGGAGCCCAAGGCGGCGTCACCGCCCTAGCCTTTGGCAGGCGAAGACAACTTTTGTCAGGATAGCTTATACTAGCTTCCCCCTCCAAATTGGCCGTTGTGGGATCCCTTCCCACCTAATATTTGGGAAGAGGACCCGGGCCTCTATAAATAGGACTAGCCACCACCGTCAGGAGGCAGATTCTGATCTGATCCTGTACCGCATCAACTCGCCAAGCACAAGAACACCTCCCCTTAAGAGGCTGTTCTCCCCTTGTAACTATTCATCCTCAGCCCGAGAGGCAATCCACCACACCACACTGGAGTAGGGTATTACACCACACCGGTGGCCCGAACCAGTATAAACTTTTGTGTCTCGTGTTCTTTGGGTTCGTCGAGCTAGGCCGTGAGATCACGATGTGTGCGAGCTAGAGAGGGGGAGATCTTTGTGCGCACCCCAGTGTTTGAACCACAAGGGTTTTGCCGGAACCCGAAATCCGATAGACCCAGGTTGGGGCCGTGTGCGATCGGGCGAGGCATTGAAACCCAATCATTTCCGTAGGTATGACATCCCACACGGTAATCCGAGAAAATCATTTCCATAGGTATGTACATCCCACACGGTAATCCGAGAAAATCATTTCCGTAGGTATGTACATCTCACACGATGAATCCCAGAAAAACATTTCCGTTCGTATGTATATCACACACAGTTAATCCAAGGAATACGTTTCTATTCTTATGTACATCCCACACAGTCAATCCAGGGAAAACGTTTCCGTTCGGACGTACATCCCACACAGTTTTATGTGTAGGCTCGTGTCTGAAGGTGTAACTATCACACACGGTCTTCCTTGATTAATCATTTACTTTTATCAACTATATCGTACATGATTTGATGAAGAAAACTGTGTGGCATTGGGCTATCCATCGCAAGCGCTTTTACTGCTAGAACCGTTTGCAAAGATCCATGACACATTTAGCAGGTTTATTAGTTTACAATTAATAATTCCAGTATTACGCAAATTCACATTTCATATCGAACAGCTGTTTGCCAATTTCATATCAGGCACATAAATATATTATAACATCACAGTACAGTAGCTACATGAAAACAGCATAGTACAACATATAGCTAGTTCAACTTCATAAGAACAATATATTCATTTCCCTAATCGAGATCATCCAGGATCGTCTTATCCACCTCTGCTTTTAGTTCAGTAAGAACCGTTTTGCACGGGCCAACTGGGAAAGTGCCTCCTCCTTCACCAATACCATCTTAGCAAAGTCTGATTAAAAAAATCTAAGCTCATTCTCCACCTTCAACTTTTTATCCCGCATCTTGAAATATGCTTCAACGTTGACAAGACTTTCTCTAAGCCTACGTGTGTTCTCTTCCTCATACATGCTCCAGAGCTTCGTTAGGCATATCTTCAAAGACTGTGGCCACTCTTGATTAACCCACTCCAAGTAAGAACACTTCCGTTCATCCTATAATATTTAAAACTAGATCAGTAAAAATTGTAGGGGAAATGGGTTTATGGCAACATAGAAAATCACCAATGCTTATTTTGAAAAACTGAAGAAACATGTTAATTATGACATATCTTCTAAAGATCAATGTGCAAATGAAATAATTGGTAATGAGAAAACAACCAAATTCTGGAACATCAGAAGCTATAATTAACTACAACGACACTGCAAGTTCTTACTCATGTACAATAAATAACAAATTGAACATTTTATGAGGAAGGTAAATATAACTGCAACAGCATAGCGACAGTGTTTGGATGACAGCAAATTGATACTAACAGGTGTGTACATGCACAAATTTAGTAACATAGAACTAATATCACTAAGGCCGTCCACTATGTATGCCAAAACTGGGGTAAAGACAACTGTTCCTACATCTCGCACTGGTGCCCTGCACTGGTGAGCCGATGCAGCGGAAATAAAAATCAGGGACCCGGACTTCGGAGCACGTAGTTGCTCCGATGCCCAGTTCCTTCGTGCCATAAAGATTTATTATTTTACTACTTGGCTGCTCGGATGTCTGGACCAAAGTTGGCTACACAACTACTAAAGCGGTGCCAAATAATTTTCTAATGGCACCACTGATGAGATGGCACCAATTAAGATACTAGGTACAAACTGTGACACTGTCTTAGGATGCGTTTGGTTGAAGGTGTGGTATGAATGGGTTGGGACCGTGACAGTGTCTGAATCACATCTAACAAATGATTTGTAACAACGAAAGAGGGCCTAACCTTCTGTGCACATGCCAGAAACTTCCTCCCACTGTCCACAGAATCAAATGCAACTAGCTTCACGCATGAAGATTGATGGTGACAACGAGCAAATAGATCTTCAGCCACCCTGCTCCATTCGTTGCCATTGATGGTCTTAAGGAGCTACAAGAGGAAGAAATGACTCAAATTGACCTCCGGGTAAAAATCCTTCAGTCCAAGTCATAGCATGAGAGAGAGAAGAGAGACATACCCAGGTGGTGAAGGAGTAGTCGCCGGAGGAGGAACCGCTGGAGATGTCTTTAAAGAAGACCACGGCGACCCCCGGCGGTAGGATGCGAGATGGCGAGAGCGAGGAAGCGGCTATAGCTTAGCAAGCAAGGAAGGAAGGATGAAACAGGAGAAATGTGACTTGTGGTTAGGGAGAAAAGGGGTGGGGAAGGGGGGCGAGGGTGGATATTTTGGCAGTAGGCCAGAATTTTGGATATGTGGAGGGAAACTTTGCGCGTGGTGCCGCCGGACCATTCACTTTGAATGATTGTGTGCATCGCAAATGATTCTTCTACTTTACGCGCATGGGATAAGTTTGATAATTCAAATTTTGGTCTCAAGGCATGGGCACATTCACTTTGAACGCGTGTGGTGCCGCCGGACCATTCACTTTGAACGATTGTGTGCATTGCAAACAATTATTCTGCTTTACGCGCATGGGATGAGTTTGATAATTCAAATTTTGGTGGAAATTTCCCCGGGTACATCATTGCATAATTTAACATCGCTTGCTAATTTGGGCACACAAAAGAGCGTACAGCAGACAGACCGCACTTACTGAATCGAGCAATTTTAGTAATTACACAGAGCCAGTTGACCTAAACATTGCTCTAACAAAAAACCAGCATTATAAACAAAGCCTAAGTACGCATAATTAAAATTCCACCGTCGCGCCAGCCTATGCATCGCCGGTGTGAGATGAGACATCGATGACTTGTCCTGGCGACATGCCGCCGTTGGTGGACACCGCGTCCCCCCTACTGAAGTCGACCGCGTCCTCATCCTCGTCCTCGGCGCTGCCCTCAAGGTTGTATTACACGTAGTAGTGGCTGCGCCGGAGCTCGCGTTGGTACTCCACCGCCGATTCCTCGACCGACAGACTCTCACTACTAGGGAAAAGCTTATAGGCAGACGCTTACTAGTAGCGAGGGTTTATAACCCTCGCTACTGCTACTTACTAGTAGCGTGGGTTTTTACCCCTTGCTACTACTAAGTTGATAGTAGTAGCGCGGGTTTTTAACCCTTGCTACTACTAAGTGGTCTCTGCCGTGCCCCCCCGGAACATGGCATAGTAGTAGCGAGGGGTATAAACCCGCGTTACTACTAAGACGATAGTAGTAGCGCGGTTTTATAACCCTCGCTACTACTAAGTGGTCTCTACCGTGCCCACCCGTGACATGCCATAGTAGTAGCGAGGGGTATAAACCGGCGCTACTACTATCGACCCACCAAGACATATGTACACATAGCGTGCCGAGGCCCAAATCCAAACCCACACTCTTCTGATTCCCCTTGTCCTCCCACTCGCCATTCCCTTCCTCACCCACCGCCACTGTCGGCCTCGCACCTCGGCGGCACTCACAAATCCTCCATCCTCGGCGGCACTGCAGACCCCTCCCCTCCCCCTCCATGCTCCTTATTCTTCGCTGGTGGAAGGAGACGGAAACCAGCAGAGCGTCATCCATGGCGGCGACCAGATCCTCCATGGATGCAGCCACTTGCACCTCCTCGCCGGGTCAAGGGTCCCACGACAAGCAGCAGCAGGTCACCGAGCTTCATCTAGGGTTTTGGGCGTCGGCTCCAACTCCGGCGGCCACCGGTGAGTTCCTCCTCCTACTTCTCTCTATCTCTCTATTCCTCTTTCTCATAATTTTATGTTCTCTTGTAGCAGAAGAAGACGAGAGGTGCGGGCACAAGTTGGGTGGGGAAGCACCAACACCATGGACAACTTCATCCCCTCCAGGACCAGTAGCAGCCATGGATAGAAAGGACGATGCCCAGCAAAAGCAGCCGCCATGGATGGAATTTATTTTTTTAATTCTCAATTAGTTAGTAGTAGCGCGGGGCCTTGACACACACTACAACTAAGTAGTAGTAGCGTGGGTGGCAACCGCGCTACTACTACTAGAAGTAGCAGTAGCGCGGGTACCACCCGCGCTACTGCTAAAAGTTAGCTGTAGCGCCCTAGCAGTAGCGCAGGCCCCCGCGCTACTTATAACACCCTCGATGTGGCTATATCTCCTACGTGTCAAAGCACGACTTAGAGGCATAACCGCATTGAAAGCAATGTCGCAAGTAAGGTAATCTTCACAACATCCCATGTAAATAGATTATAAAGGGAAAGGTACATAGTGGGCTTACACTCGCCATGTCAAACAAAGTACATAAATAGCATTACATCAACCAATCACTCATGGTCCGACTACGGTACCAAAATAAAAGATCAACCCAACATGCGACACGGTCCCGATCGCCCCAACTGGGCACCACCACTGATCATCAGGGAAAGACACATAGTAACGGCGTGAGTCTTCGTCGAACTCCCACTTGAGCTCAAGCGCATCATCTGGAATGGAGTCATCGGGCCCTGCATTTGGTTTGGAAGTAATCCGTGAGCCACGGGGACTCAGCAATCTCGCACCCTCGCGATCAAGACAATTTAAGCTTATAGGAAAGGCAAGGTAATATGTGGGGCTGCAGCAAGCGACTAGCATAAATGGTGGCTAACCTGTTCGCAAAAGAAAGCGAGAAGAGAAGGCAAAGAACGAACTAAGAACTAGAGAACAACCTACGGCAAACATTACTCCAACACCGTGTTCACTTCCCGGACTCCGTTGAGAAGAGACCATCACGGTAACACACACAGTTGGTTCATTTTAATTAAGTTAAGGTTCAAGTTATCTACAACCGGACATTAACAAATTCCCATCTGCCCATAATCGTGGGCACGGCTTTCGAAATTTCAAATCCCTGCAGGGGAGTCCCAACTTAGCCCATGACAAGCTCTCATGGTCAACGAAGGATATACCTTGTCCCGAGACAATTCCGATCAGACTCGGCATCCCGGTTCTACAAGACAACTTCGACAATGGTAAATCAAAGTCCAGCAATACCACCCGCTGTGCCGACAAATCCTGATAGGAGGTGCACATATCTCGTTCTCAGGGCACACCGGATAAGCTAAGCGTACGGGAGCCAACGTAACCCAAGTTGCCAAGGGACGGCCCCGCACGGTGCTCTGGGTTGGACCAACACTTAGAGAAGCACTGGCCCGGGCGTTTAAAATAAAGATGACCCTTGAGTCCGCAAAACCCAAGGGAAAAAGGCTAGGTGGCAAATGGTAAAACCAAGGTTGGGCATTGCTGGAGGAGTTTTATTCAAGGCGAACTGTCAAGGGGTTCCCATTATCACCCAACCGCATAAGGAACGCAAAATCCGGGAACATAACACCGATGTGACAGAAACTAGGGCGGCAAGAGTGGAACAAAACACTAGGCAAAAAGGCTAAGCCTTCCACACTTTACCAAGTATATAGATGCATTAAGATAACAAGATAAAATATAATGATATCCCAACAATAAACAATGTTCCAACAAGGAACGATCTCCAATCTTCACCTGCAACTAGCAACTCTATAAGAGGGGCTGAGCAAAGCGGTAACATAGCCAATCAATGGTTTGCTAGGACATGGTGGGTTAGAGGTTTGACATGGAAATTTGGGAGGCATGAAAATCAAGTGGTAGGCATTGTAGCATAGGCATAGCAAAAGAGCGAGCATCTAGCAAAGCAAAGATAGAATTGATTTCGAGGGTATGATCATCTTGCCTGCGAAGTTGTCAGAGTTGACTGGATCCTCGAAAGCAAACTCAACGGGCTCCTCGTTAGAGAACTCATCTCCTGCCTCTACCCAAACAAGACAAACAAGCACAAGGAACACAATCAACCACGTGAAAAGCTCAAACAACATGATGCAAACATGGTATGCTATGCGAGATGCGATATGTGATGCATATGCAAGATTTGGCAAGGAATGAATGAACCTGGCCTGAACTTGGAAATCCAAGTGGGCCAATGGAAAGGTGAGGTGATTTCGGTTGAAATCGATATAAAGAACACCGGAATCGGAGACACGGTTTGGAAATGGCAAGCAAAACAAATATGGCATCGGACTGCGATAAACAGCAAGTAGCCATCTAAATGCATCAAGATAATTATGCTACAACACTCAAACATGGCAACAAAATACATGGCAGGGATCCACTCATAATGCTTAACAAAATATGAACAATGATATACGGCCAATTCATCCATTAACAGGTTCAAACAAGCATGGCAAAAGTGCAATTGGTAAACAGGTTTCAGACTTAGTGAAATTAACACAAGCCTGGAATTTCAGATCAGGTAGCACACTGTGGAGCATGAAAACTATAAGCTACAGAACTTATCATGGCAAAGTAAAGCATGGCATGGAGCTACTCAAAGAGCTTAACAAAAGTCACTTAGTGACCTTGAGCCAAAAGGGATCAGAAAATACAATGCAAGCATGTGAACATGGCAAAAACATAATCAAATCTCAGACTTAGTGAAAAACTGGAGCATGCAAATATGATAGCAAGTAGGCATGTTCACGAGCTCGATGCACTCACTACAGAGCAAGGTATAACAATCTAAGCACACACCCATAAAGAATACATGTTATATAAGCTAGACATGGCAAGAACAACAACATAGCATGCACGGATCAACAACAACATCCTCAGCAAAATCGCTAACAAGTAGACAATCTGCCCAGATTCATGAAATAGCAATAGTAGAGCTCGATTGACTCAAGCTAGGGTGCTCCATAATTGCAAACAAAGACATGGATGGATAGAGCACTACAAGATTAACAAATCATCCTTACTTATCATCCTCAAAAGAGGCACGGATCACTAGGAACCAACATGAACATATGGCATATTGATAAAAACAGATCAAGGACTTAGTGAAATCTCTAAGTCCCTGAAAACAACATTAACGAATGCACCACTTTGTAAGCTTGTGCTAGTCACCACACATATCACAAAAATACATGGATAGCACCTCTGTAAAGATGGCAAAGCATATAACAAAACACATGTAGATCTCATGAGCATATCATGCACACATTAATCATGGCAAAAATGACAAATGGCTATTTGGTGCAGCAGATCTGACAATGAACTCAAATAGCTCTCTTCCAACAGCATTTCGGGCATTAAGATGAGCTCAAATGAAAATGATGCAATGAGATGAAATGATGTACTCTCTGAGACGAACATTTTGATATGCTACACGCCCAAAATGGAACAACTGATGCGGAGATATAGCATGATGAAAAACGCAAATTCTTACGGTTTCGGGAGGAAAGTCAACTGGATCTAGATCTGGATCTGAGATCATTGTAGCAGTTATTGTAGCGGTGCATGGACTTCGAGGTTCGCCGGAGGAGGAAGTTCGTCGGAGAGAGAGGTCGTCGGCTTGACGGAGAGGGAGGAGGAGGCCGGAGCCGGGGCCGGCGAGCTCCGGGCGACGCGGCGCCGGCGATGTGGAGCTGCGGCCGGCAAGGGGAGCGGCGTCGCAGTGGTGCAGCCTTGAGGAGGCGGTGGCCGGCGATGTGGAGCTGCGGCGGCGCCGGCCGGTGAGGCAAAGGCGGCGGGGAAGCGGCGTCGCAGTGGCGCGGCCTTGAGGAGGCGGTGGCCGGTGATGTGGAGCTGCGGCGGCGCCGGCCGGCGAGGCAAAGGCGGCGGGGAAGCGGCGTCGGGCGGCGGCGGGGCGCGGCGACTGGGCCGCGGGGGCCTCACCTGGGCCCGGGCGGGCCAGCGCGGCGATGGGCAGCGGCGATGTGGGGCTGAGGCGCGGGGCAACGGGCGGCTGACACGTGGCGGCGGTGGTCGGGTCGGACACGTCCGGCCCGGCGGAAAGATGTCCGGCGGCGCGAGGGGTGGATCTAGGGTTTCGGGGGAAGAAGGAAACGTGAATTTCAGAGGGGGGCTATTTATAGACATAGGAGGAGCTAGGAGAGTCAAAATGAGGTGCGGTTTCCGGCCACGCGATCGTGATCGAACGCTCTAGATGATGGAGGTGGTTTTGGTGGGTTTTGGGCCAAATTGGAGGGGTGTTGGGCTGCAACACACACGAGGCCTTCTCGGTCCCTCGATTAACCGTTGGAGTATCAAACGAAGTCTAAATGGTACGAAACTTGACAGGCGGTCTACCGGTAGTAAACCAAGGCCGCTTGGCAAGTCTCGCTCCAATCCGGAAATGTTTAACCCCCACACATGAAAGAAAGGTAGAAAGGACCACCGGAGGAGATAGGAGCGCCGGAATGCAAAACGGACAACGGGGAAAATGCTCGGATGCATGAGACAAACACGTATGCAAATGCAATGCACATGATGACATGATATGAGATGCATGACAACGACAGCAACACACGGAGACAAAAACCCGAACCCGAGGAAATAAAATAACTTAGCGCCGGAAACGGCAAGAGTTGGAGTACATATTAGGTAAATTACATCCGGAGTGTTACAACACTCCACCACTACGAAAGGATCTCGTTCCAAGATCTAGGACTAGAAGAACGCCGGGTACTTAGAACGGAGGTGATCCTCGTGTTCCCAGGTGGCTTCACGGTTGGAATGGTGTGACCACTTGACTTTGAGGAATTTGATTGACTTATTGCGAGTCTTGCGTTCAGTCTCTTCAAGAATAGCAACGGGGTGCTCACGATAAGAGAGATCTTCTTGGAGATCAATGTCTTCGAAGTTGACGGTGCGGTCAGGAGTCTTGAAGCACTTGCGGAGCTGAGAGACATGGAATATGTCGTGCACATTTGCAAAGTTTGAAGGAAGCTCGAGTTGATAGGCGAGATCGCCTCTCTTGCTGACGATCTTGAAAGGACCCACGTATCTAGGGTCAAGCTTCCCTTTGATACCGAAGCGACGACTACCTTTCATTGGAGAGACGCGGAGGTAAACATGATCTCCGATCTCGAAAGCCAAATCACGGTGCTTACTATCATAGTAGCTCTTCTGGCGTGATTGCACTGCTTTGAGGTTATCACGAATGACTTTACACATTTCCTCTGCCTCTGTGATTAAGTCATTTCCCAGAAGTTGACGTTCACCGGTTTCAGACCAGTTGAGAGGGGTACGGCACTTCCTGCCATACAGAATTTCGAATGGGGCCTTGCCCGAACTTGCTTGAAAACTGTTGTTGTAGGAGAATTCGGTGTATGGAAGGCAATCTTCCCACTTCATGCCGAAGGAGATCGCACAAGCCCTGAGCATATCTTCCAGAATCTGGTTGACACGCTCGACTTGACCGCTAGTTTGGGGATGGAAAGCTATGCTGAAGCGGATGTTGGTGCCCATGGCCTTCTAAAAAGAATCCCAAAACTTGGAGGTAAAGATGCTGCCACGGTCTGAAGAGATCACTTGTGGAATATCGTACAGCGAGACAATCCGAGAGGTATACAGCTCCGCCAATTGAGCTGCAGTGATAGACTCTTTGATAGGCAGAAAGTGAGCCACTAGTGAGTTTGTCGTTGACAACGAATATAGCATCATTTCCACGCATGGACTTTGGAAACCCAGTCACGAAGTCCATCTCAATGTGGTCAAACTTCTATTCTGGAATGGCAAGAGGTTGGAGGAGACCAGCTGGCCTTTGGTGTTCTGCCTTCACTCTTCTGCAGACATCACACTCATTCACGAACTGAGCAATCTCGCGCTTCATTCGAGTCCACCAATAAGCCTGCTTGAGGTCGTGATACATCTTCGTACTCCCAGGGTGGATGGAAAGGAGTGAATTGTGAGCCTCGTTCATGATCACTTTACGAAGTTCACCTTTGGGCACAACAATACGATCCTCGAAGAAGAGAGTATCCTTGTCATCAAGGTGATATCACTTGTACTTGGGTTGACTCTTGGCAATCCCAATCTTCACCTTCTTCACCATAGCATCAAGAAGTTGAGCCTGACGAATATGGTCTTCCAAGGTAGGAGAGACTTGAAGGTTGGCGAGGAAACCTTGAGGAACAACTTGCAGATTGAGTTTGCGGAAAGCTTCACAAAGCTCAGGTTGATAAGGCTTGAGAATCAGACTATTGCAGTAGGCCTTCCTGCTCAAAGCGTCAGCAATCACATTGGCCTTGCCTGGAGTATACTCGATACTTGGATTATACTCTTGAATCATTTCGACCCAACGAGTCTGCCTGAGGTTGAGATTAGGCTGAGTGAAGATGTACTTGAGACTCTTGTGGTCTGTGAAGATGTCCACTTTTCTTCCCAATAAGAGATGTCTCCAAGTCAAAAGAGCATGCACAATTGCCGCCAACTCGAGGTCATGAGTGGGGTAGTTCTTCTCGTTGGGCTTCAACTGGCGAGAGGTATAAGCCACAACTTTCTTCTCTTGCATCAACACTGCACCAAGACCTTGAAGAGAGGCATCGCAGAAGACCTCGAACGGTTTGGATTCATCAGGAGGAGTCAGAACTGGAGCAGTGACCAATTTCTCTTTCAAAGTGTTGAAAGCGATGTCACATTCCGGAGACCAAACGTACTTGACGTGCTTCTGGAGAAGGTTTGAAAGAGGCTTCGCGATCTTTGAAAAGTTCTCAATGAACCTTCGACAGTAGCTTGCGAGACCAAGGAAGCTACGGAGTTGCTTCACGTTCTGAGGTGGTTCCCAATTCACAATTGCAGACACCTTCTCAGGATTCACCGCAATGCCCTTGGCAGAGATGATATGCCCAAGATAAAGAACCTCATCGAGCCAAAACTCGCACTTTGAGAACTTGGCGTAGAACTGATGTTCCCTGAGCTTATCGAGCACGAAACACAAGTGCTTGGCATGATCTTCCTTGTTCTTCGAAAAGACCAGAATGTCGTCGAGATAGACCAAAACGAAGTCATTTGTGTAGGCATTGAAGATGAAGTTCATCATGCGAGAGAAAGTCAGAGGAGCGCTGACGAGGCCAAAAGACATGACAGTGTATTCATATGAACCATAGCTTGTCCTGAAAGTCGTCTTGGGAATATCTTGCTCACGGATTCGAATCTGGTGATAACCCATACGGAGATCAAGCTTGGAGAATACTTGGGCACCTTTGAGTTGTTCGAACAGCTCATTGATGTTGGGAAGTGGGTATTTGTTCTTGATAGTCTTCTTGTTCAATGGACGGTAGTCAACACAAAGTCGGTCCATTCCATCTTCTTCACAAAAAGTACTCCACAACCCCACAGAGAAGAACTAGGTCGGATGAGACCCATTCGTTCTTGAATACCGAGTTGCTTATTCAGCTCCTTCAACTCTTCAGGTCCGAGCTTGTAAGGACGTTTGCAAACCGGTTCCGTGCCAGGCTCAAGATCGATGACGAATTCAACTGGCCGGTGCGCAGGCATTCCTGGAAGCTCTTCTGGAAAGACGTCTTGATATTCGCAAACGACTGGAATTTGAGAGATGGCATCTAGTTCACCCTTCTCATTTAGAGAAAACAGATGGATGGTATTGTCATTAGCGGCAAAGACAATTACATCCTCAGACGAATGAGTCAATTGAATCTGCCTGGCAGCACAATCAAGTTGAGCCTTGTGCTTAGAAAGCCAATCCATCCCGAGAATAAGATCAATATCCGAGTTACCAAGGACCATTGGAGAGGAAAGAAACTTGAAATCACCCATCATGATAGAAACATCCGAAACTATTGAAGTAGCCCTCATAGACTTAGCCGAAGAAACCACTCCCATAGGTTTACCCAACATTTGGGAAACGAAGTCATGCTTGGAAACAAATGATCTTGACATGAAACAATGTGATGCACCAGTGTCAAAAAGAACTTTTGCGGGAATAGAGTTAACTGGAAAGTTACCCATGGTGACATCTGACGAGTCCTCTGCCTAAGCTGCATTCAGCAAGTTGACCTTGGCGTGCTTGGGGTTATGCTTGACCACAACTGTACTTGCCGATCTCACAGGAGGAGGAGGAGGAGGGAGACGCCTCTGATTGAAGCATTTGTTGGCATAGTGACCCTTCTGTTGGCACTTGTTGCACGTGACCTCTGAAAGCGGACGGTGATACGGAGCACTCGATCTTGGAGCTTGAGACGAAGTCTTGTTCTGAAAGCCAGGGTTGGGTGGGTGGGAAGATCCACTGCCACCTTTGCTCTTCTATTGATACGGCTGATGGAATGGAGGAGGTGGAAGCCAATACTTCTGCTGCTTGGCCACTTGAGTTGAGGAAGAAGGAGTAGCATCTCTGACTCTCTTCTTAGAAGCATCACACTTCAGTTGAGCAGCCTCTTGCTTCAATGCCATGTTGTAGAACTCATCGTACCTCAAGGGCTCAAAGAGAACAAGAGTTAGCTGTATTTCCTCTCTGAGACCACCCCTGAACTGGTATATCATGCTCTTCTCGTCAGGGACGTCCTGCTTAGCAAAGCGGGCGAGCTTCTGAAACAACTTGTTCTAGTCATAGACATACATAGAGCCTTGCTTCAGGTTGCGGAATTCCTCACGCTTGCTTTCAACCACGCTCTGAGGAATAAGATGAGCTTTGAAGTCTTGATGGAATTCATCCCAGGTAATCACACGGCCTCCTATGGAATCTTTGTACTGCTGGAACCATTTTGCAGCTTGGTCTTTGAGTTGGAAGGAAGCAAACTTGACAAAGTCCTCAGGCCTGACGTTACTGCACTCGAAATGCTTGCACAAGTCCACAAGCCAATCGTCAGCATCAGTTGCCTCAACACAATTGCTGAAGGTCTTTGGCTGGTTAGCAAGGAACTTGTTGAGTGTAGCAAAGTGATTCTGATTGTTGCCTTGGTTGCCTTGGTTGCCTTGGTTCGCTTGGTTGCGCTCTTGAAGAATTTGCATGATCAACTGCGTGTTGGCATTGGTTGCGGCCATCACAGCTTGCCATGCCTCCGAAGGAGGAGGTGGTGGTGGCGGATCAGGATTCGGAGTCGTGCGCATTGGAGGAGCCATCCTGAAGAGGTTGACATCCATTAGCACCTTGACAGATAAAATATTGAAGCTGAATCCAACGGGTTGAAATTGCAACATATAGTCTTCACATCCGAACAAAATGAACGACTGCATTCCAATTGAAATGGTCACATATCCATAAATTGAGAAGCCACTTAGAATTTAGGTAGAGGAATAAATCAACAAGGTACGAAGCAAGAACGAATACTCGGTAAAGATCACCCAATCTCAACCAAATATCCGTGGAAGAAGAGCTAGAGCTACGAGAATTCCCACCTATGAAACTCCCAAACCTTTCCGGTTATGCAATCAGGTGTTGGGCATACAGGGGAAGCATAATATCTCACCCAAATCTAACAAATCCTACATCCAGCTGTATCCATCCTTCAACACATAACCGAAAAAAAACTTTAGAAATCGTCTACCTCAACCTTCGAAAAGCATCCGTTATACAAGTTATGGCAATACTCCCGAACTCCCACCCCAGTACTGGGTGGCGTCGAGGTTATCTCACCAACAACTGCCTAAAAGAGATTTTCGATGTCGGTGAACTAAACTCAGGTATTCCAGAACTGCAACGATAAAATTGTGACGACAACACCTCGGAGCTCAACTCCCCGAGACACTGCCACAACCCCTAAATGTCAGGAGGCACCAAGAACAATGTTCTCGTCACAAAACCATCGGAACGATTCCAAGATACCCGCATGATCCTAAATTTTTTTTAGTGAAATTTGAAAAGAGAAGAGTCAAAACTCTACATCAGGATGCCTTACCAGAGCGATGAAGGGACTGGGGAGTAAAAAGAATTCCTAAACTCTCCGATATATAATTCCTAAATGACTCAAAACATTTTTTCCTAGACTCAACAATGGCTGATAATTCGATCAAGCAGTGGGGGCTCCTAAGGTCGGGGAAGGCTCTGATACCAACTTATAATGCCCTCGATGCGGCTATATCTCCTATGTGTCGAAGCACGACTTAGAGGCATAACCGCATTGAAAGCAATGTCGCAAGTAAGGTAATCTTCACAACATCCCATGTAAATATATAATAAAGGGAAAGGTACATAGTTGGCTTACACCCGCCACGTCAAACAAAGTACATAAATAGCATTACATCAACCAATCACTCATGGTCCGACTACGGTACCAAAATAAAAGATCAACCCACCATGCGACACGGTCCCGATCGCCCCAACTGGGCACCACTACTGATCATCAGGGAAAGACACATAGTAACGGCGTGAGTCTTCGTCGAACTCCCACTTGAGCTCAAGCGCATCATCTGGAACGGAGTCATCGGGCCCTGCATCTGGTTTGGAAGTAATCTGTGAGCCACGGGGACTCAGCAATCTCGCACCCTCGCGATCAAGACTATTTAAGCTTATAGGAAAGGCAAGGTAATATGTGGGGCTGCAGCAAGCGACTAGCATAAATGGTGGCTAACCTGTTCGCACAAGAGAGCGAGAAGAGAAGGCAAAGCATGAACTAAGAACTAGAGAACAACCTATGGCAAACATTACTCCAACACCATGTTCACTTCCCGGACTCCGCCGAGAAGAGACCATCACGGTAACACACACAGTTGATTCATTTTAATTAAGTTAAGGTTCAAGTTATCTACAACCGGACATTAACAAATTCCCATCTGCCCATAATTGTGGGCACGGCTTTCGAAATTTCAAATCCCTGCAGGGGAGTCCCAACTTAGCCCATGACAAGCTCTCACGGTCAACGAAGGATATACCTTCTCCCGAGACAATTCCGATCAGACTCGGCATCCCGGTTCTACAAGACAACTTCGACAATGGTAAAACAAGTCCAGCAATACCACCCGCTATGCCAACAAATCCCGATAGGAGCTGCACATATCTCGTTCTCAGGACACACCGGATAAGCTAAGCGTACGGGAGCCAACGTAACCCAAGTTGCCAAGGGACGGCCCCGCACGGTGCTCTGGGTTGGACCAACACTTAGAGAAGCACTGGCCCGGGGGTTTAAAATAAAGATGACCGTTGAGTCCGCGAAACCCAATGGAAAAAGGCGAACTGTCAAGGGGTTCCCATTATCACCCAACCGCGTAAGGAACGCAAAATCCGGGAACGTAACACCGATATGACGGAAACTAGGGCGGCAAGAGTTGAACAAAACACTAGGCAAAAAGGCCGAGCCTTCCACCCTTTACCAAGTATATAGATGCATTAAGATAACAAGATAAAATATAATGATATCCCAACAATAAACAATGTTCCAACAAGGAACGATCTCCAATCTTCACCTGCAACTAGCAATGCTATAAGAGGGGCTGAGCAAAGCGGTAACATAGCCAATCAACGGTTTGCTAAGACATGGTGGGTTAGAGGTTTGACATGGAAATTTGGGAGGCATGAAAAGCAAGTGGTAGGCATCGTAGCATAGGCATAGCAAAAGAGCGAGCATCTAGCAAAGCAAAGATAGAAGTGATTTCGAGGGTATGATCATCTTGCCTACAAATTTGTCAGAGTTGACTGGATCCTCGAAAGCAAACTCAACGGGCTCCTCATTAGCGAACTCGTCTCCCGGCTCTACCCAAACAAGACGAACAAGCACAAGGAACACAATCAACCACGTGCAAAGCTCAAACAACATGATGCAAACATGGTATGCTATGCGGGATGCGATATGTGATGCATATGCAAGATTTGGAAAGGAATGAATGAACCTGACCTCAACTTGGAAATCCAAGTGTGCCACTGGAAAGGTGAGGTGATTTCGGTTGAAATCGATATAAAGAACACCGGAATCGGAGACACGGTTTGGAAATGGCAAGCAAAACAAATATGGCATCGGTCTGCGATAAACAGCAAGTAGCCATCTAAATGCATCAAGATAATTATGCTACAGCACTCAAACATGGCAAAAAAATACATGGCATGGATCCACTCATAATGCTTAAAAAAAGATGAACACTGAGCTACGGCCAATTCATCAATTAACAGGTTCAAACAAGCATGGCAAAAGTGCAATTGGTAAATAGGTTTCAGACTTAGTGAAATTAAACACAAGCCTGGAATTTTAGATCAGGTAGCACACTTTGGAGCATGAAAATTATAAGCTACAGGAAGTTAACATGGAAAAGTAAGGCATGGCATGGAGCTACTCAGAGAGCTTAACAAAAGTCCCTTAGTGACCTTGAGGCAAAAGGGATCAGAAAATACAATTGCAAGCATGTGAACGAGGCAAAAACATAATCAGATCTCAGACTTGGTGAAAAACTGGAGCATGCAAATATGATAGCAAGTAGGCATGTTCACGAGCTCGATGCACTCACTACAGAGCAAGGCATGACAATCTAAGCACACACCCATCAAGAATACATGTTATATAAGCTAGACATGGCAATAACAACAACATCCTCGGCAAAATCGCTAACAAGTAGACAATCTGCCCAGATTCACGAAATAGCAAAAGTAGAGCTCTATTGACTCAAGCAGGGTGCTCCATAATTGCAAACAAACACATGGATGGATAGAGCACTACAAGATTAACAAATCATCCTTAATGATCATCCTCAAAAGAGGCACGGATCACTAGGAACCAACATGAACATATGGCATATTGATAAAAACAGATCAAGGACTTAGTGAAATCTCTAAGTCCCTGAAAACAGCATTAACGAATGCACCACTTTGCAAGCTTGTGCTAGTCACCACATATATCACAAAAATACATGGATAGCACCTCTGTAAATATGGCAAGGCATATAACAAAACACATGTAGAGCTCATGAGCATATCATGCACACATTAATCATGGCAAAAATGACAAATGGCTATTTGGTGCAGCAGATCTGACAATTAACTCAAATAGCTCTCTTCCAACAACATTTCGGGCATCAAGATGAGCTCAAATGAAAATGATGCAATAAGATGAAATTATGTACTCTCCGAGGCGAACATTTTGATATTGTACACGCCCAAAACGGAGCTACGGATGCGGAGATATAGCATGATGAAAAACGCAAATTATTAGGGTTTCGGGACGAAAGTCAACCGGATCTAGATCTAGATCTGAGATCACTATAGCAGTTACTGTAGTGGTGCACGGACTTCGAGGTTCGCCGGAGAGAGAGGTTGCCGGCTTGACGGAGAGGGAGGAGGAGGCCGGAGCCGGGGCCGGCGAGCTCCGGGCGGCGCGGCACCGGCGATGTGGAGCTGCGGCCGGCGAGGGGAGCGGCGTCGCAGTGGCGCGGCCTTGAGGAGGCGGTGGCCGGCGATGTGGAGCTGCGGCGGCACCGGCCGGCGAGGCAAAGGCGGCGGGGAAGCGGCGTCGGGCGGCGGCGGGCGAAGCTGGGCGGCAGGGCGCGGCGACTGGGCCGCGGGGGCCTCGCCTGGGCCCGGGCGGGCCGGCGCGGCGATGGGCAGCGGCGATGTGGGGAGGAGGCGCGGGCCAACGGGCAGCTGACACGTGGTGGCGGCGCTCGGGTCGGACACGTCCGACCCGGCGGAAAGATGTCCGGCGGCGCGAGGAGTGGATCTAGGGTTTCGGGGGAAGAAGGAAACGTGAATTTCGGAGGGGGGCTATTTATAGACATAGGAGGAGCTAGGAGAGTCCAAATGAGGTGCGGTTTTTGGCCACGCGATCGTGATAGAACGCTCTAGATGATGGAGGGGGTTTTGGTTGGTTTTGGGCCAAATTGGAGGGGTGTTGGGCTGCAACACACACGAGGCCTTCTCGGTCCCTCGGTTAACCGTTGGAGTATCAAACGAAGTCCAAATGGTACAAAACTTGACAGGCGGTCTACCGGTAGTAAACCAAGGCCGCTTGGCAAGTCTTGGTCCAATCCGGAAATGTTTAACCCCCACACATGAAAGAAAGGTAGAAAGGACCACCGGAGGAGATAGGAGCGCCGGAATGCAAAACGGACAACGGGGAAAATGCTCGGATGCATGAGACGAACACGTATGCAAATGCAATGCACATGATGACATGATATGAGATGCATGACAACGACAACAACACACAGAGACAAAAACCCGAACCCGAGGAAATAAAATAAATTAGCGCCGGAAACAGCAAGAGTTGGAGTACATATTAGGTAAATTACATCCAGGGTGTTACACTACTGCTAGGCAATTACCCGCGCTACTACTAGGGTTTTCCCTAGTAGTGTCTTCTCTACCTCGACCTCGACCACGTGCAGCTCCTCCTCTCGACGCTCCTCGATCTCCGCCACCTCCTGCATCTCTAGCTCCCGCTCGTCGACCTCACGAGGAAGCAGGTGCTCCATGGCCACTGTGCCTTTTCAGACATGGGTTGCATGCTGGAGTCTGAGGTGGCTTGGAATATCTTGGCGTGTGCATCCTCGATCTTGCCGTGGATGGCCTCGACCCGGGCCAGGGCGAAATCAGCGGCACAGACGGCAGCTCGAGCGCTCTCGACGTTTGCAGCCGCCATTGCAGCAGCAGCTGCAGCCGTCTCACCTGTTGCAGCTACCCTGTCGGCTGCCGTAGATGCCCTCTCGACAGAAGCGGCCGCGCTCAATGCTGATGCGGCGGCACTCTCGACATAGGCGTCCGCGCTCTTGGCGCAGGCGACGGCGCTCGAGGGGGGGGCATCGTACGGGCCCTCACGAAGTGTTTCCATGGCATCATCTTTGCAATAAGGGGGTGCGGGAATGGGGATCAGGATTCGTGGATTCGAGGGTTGCCGGCACTAGAGCAGACGAGCTGGCGAAGCTTAAGGAGGGAGACTTAAATATACCCAGATATTTTCATCGCAAACGGTTCCTAGAAAACAACTGTGTGTGATGTTGTAGATATTTTTTTATTAGCTGTGAAAGACGGATTTGGAATAAAGTGCCAACAGATGGTGTTTTAAATGAATGAGAAATTTTGTAGTACTAATACAACTGTCATGTCAAATTTTGGAAAATTTCAGGGGTCATTTGACCTTATAAGACATTTAAGTGATTTTCTAGCCATTTAATGGCCGTAATTGAAATTTGAACTACATGTACATGCAATAGATAACCATAACGGTTTGAAAACTCATATTTCGTGTACTTGTGTGCGATTTAATTCCATGTGCAGTAAATTGGAAGGAATTTTCAAACATATTGGTCTAACGGCTATGACACAATTAAGCATGGAGTGACATGGCATTTTAATTCCAAAAAATAAAAAAATCAGAATCACATGAAACCTTGGTTGATGTAATGTCATGCCACCAAGATGATGTGGTAAAAAATTGGCATGTTTGACCAAAGTTTGGACACACACCCTCACTAACCGGAGCAACTCACTAGAAGGCTCGTGGTTCCGAGAGGGAACAATGCATGTTTGATGACGAACGGGAGATAGCTTCCTCTTACGGCTTTCAAATTTTTTTCTACGTCTAACATGCACTACTATAACTGTAAAATGAAATTTTTGAAAATTATAGGGGTCATTTGACCTTTTAAAGACATTAAAGTGATTTTCTAGCCATTTAATGACCGTAATTCAAATTTGAACTACATCTACATGCAACGCCTCACCAAAACGGTTTGAAAAATCATATTTGTGTACTTGTGTGCGAGTTAATTCCATGTGCAGTAAACTAGAAGGAATTTTCAAACATAGTTGTATCACGACATGGACACATATGCATGGAGTGGCATGGCATTTTAATTCCAAAAAAAATTAGAAACACATGAAACCTTGGTTGATGTAACGTCATGCCACCAAGATGATGTGGTAAAGAAATTGGCATGTTTGACGAAAGTTTGGACACACAACCCTCACAAACCTGAGCAACTCGCTAGAAGGCCCGTGGTTCTGAGACGGAACAATGCATGTTTGATGACGAACGGGAGATAGCTTCCTCTTACGGCCTTCAAATTTTTTTCTACGTCTAACGTGCACTAATACAACTGTAATGTGAAATTTGGGAAAATTCTACGGGTGCTTTGACCTTTTAAAGAAATTTAAGTGATTTTCTAACCACTTACTGACCGTAATTCAAATTTGAAATACATCTACATGCAACGCCTAAACAAAATGGTTTGAAAAATCATATATGTCTACTTGTGTGCGAGTTAATTCCATGTGTAGTAAATTAGAACGAATTTTCAAACATATTGGTCTCACGACATGGACACATGTATACGTATGCATGGAGTGATATGGCATTTTAATTCAAAAAATAGAAAAATGATCAGAAACACATGAAACCTTTGTTGATGTAATGTCATGCCACCAAGATGATGTGGTAAAGAAATTGGCATGTTTGACGAACGTTTGGACACACACCCCTCACAAACCGGGGCAACTCGCTAGAAGGTTCGTGGTTCCGAGAGGGAACAATGCATGTTTGATGATGAACAGGAGATAGCTTCCTCTTACGGCCTTCAATTTTTTTCCTACGTTTAATGTGCACTAATACAACTGTCATGTGAAAATTTGGTAAATTTCAGGGGTCATTTGACCTTTTAAAGACATTTAAGTGATTTTCTAACCATTTAATGACCGTAATTCAAATTTGAACTACATCTACATGCAACGCCTAACCATAACGGTTTGAAAAATCATATTTTTGTGTACTTGTACGTGAGTTAATTCCATGTGTAGTAAATTAGAAGGAATTTTCAAAAATATTGGTGTCAAGGCATGGGCACATGCATGGAGTGCATGCCATGGCATTTTAATTCCAAAAAATTAAAAAGTGATCAGAAAAACATGAAACCTTGCTTGATTTAATGTCATCCACCAAGATGGTGTGGTAAAGAAATTGGTATGTTTGACGAAAGTTTGCACAGACACCCCTCACAAACCGGAGCAACTCGCTAGAAGGTTCATGGTTCTAAGAGGGAACAATGCATGTTTGATGACAAACGGGAGATAGCTGCCTCTTACGGCCTTCAATTTTTTTCTACGTCTAACGTGCACTACTACAACTGTAATGTGAAATTTTGGAAAATTCTAGGGGCCATTTGACCTTTTAAATACAGTTAAGTGATTTTCTAACAATTTAATGACCGTAATTCAAATTTGAACTACATCTACATGCAATGCCTAACCAAAACGGTTTGAAAAATCATATATGTGTACTTGTGTGCGAGTTAATTCCATGTGCAGTAAATTAGAAGGAATTTTCAAACATATTGGTCTCACGAAATGGACACATGCATATGCATGGAGTGACATGGCATTTTAATTCAAAAAAAAAGAAAAATGATCACAAACACATGAAACCTTGGTTGATGTAATGGCATGCCACCAAGATGATGTGGTAAAGAAATTGGCATGTTTGACGAACGTTTGGACACACGCCCCTCACAAACCGGAGCAACTCGCTAGAAGGTTCGTGGTTCTCAGAGGGAACAATGCATGTTTGATGACCAACGAGAGATAGCTTCCTCTTACGGCCTTCAAAAATTTCCTACGTTTAACGTGCAACTGTCATGTGAAAATTTGGTAAATTTCAAGGGTCATTTGACCTTCTAAAGACATTTAAGTGATTTTCTAACCATTTAATGACCATAATTCAAATTTGAACTACATCTACATGCAATGCCTAACCAAAATGGTTTGAAAAATCTTATTTTTGTGTACTTGTGTGCGAATTAATTCCATGTGTAGTAAATTATAAGGAAATTCCAAACATATTGGTGTCAAGGCATGGGCACATGCATGGAGTGCATGCCATGGCATTTTAATTCCAAAAAATTAGAAAATGATCAGAAAAACATGAAACCTTGCTTGATTTAATGTCATGCCACCAAGATGATGTGGTAAAAAAAATTGGCCTGTTTGACGAAAGTTTGGACACACGCCCCTCACAAAACGGAGCAACTCACTAGAAGGTTCGTGGTTCCGAGAGGGAACAATGCATGTTTGCTGACGGACGGGAGATCGCTTCCTCTTACGTCCTTCAAATTTTTTCCTGTGTTTAACGTGCACTAATACAACTGTCATGTGAAAATTTGGAAATTTTCAGGGGTCATTTGACCTTTTAAAGGCATTTAATTGATGTTCTAACCATTTAATGATCGTAATTCAAATTTGAACTATATCTACATGCAACGCCTAACCAAAACAGTTTGAAAAATCATATTTTTGTGAACTTGTGTGCGAGTTAAAAAAATCATCAGACGATGTAAATATCTGGTGTTCAAAAAAGAAAATCTAAAGATCTGACAAGACAACCAGCCCCCACACGATTGGCAGTCTATCTTGCAGCTCGAGGTTTAGTTGGTGAATGGCGGGGATCATTAATCAGACACGGTTCTGCATTGGAAACCGTAAGCTATTATGTTCACACACAGATTTTTTCTATTATGTTCACACACAGATTTTGCTGCGGGAAGCATGTGTAATTCAAACTACAGTACTCATAAATTCCGGCGACCGGCGTTTGTGCTGTCCCCGCCGGTCTATATTTCGGTCGCCAATAAATACTACCTTGCTCACGTCGCCCCGCCTGCATTCTCATCTACATCCTCCCCTCGGTCTCCCTCTCTCCCTCCCTCTCTCTCTCTGCCATGGCGCCGCCGGTCTGCCCATGCACCGACGAGGAGTCGCCGCCCCAGAGGATACTCACTAGATTAGTAGTGACGAGGACCCCTACGCCCCGCCTGACGAGGTTGCGTCGGACCCCCCAACTTTGGATTGGTTTTGGGGCCAGTACAATCTTTGTCTGTGGAGGTCGCTACTACCGGCTGAGAAAGCCAGGCAAGTGGCGTTCAAGAAGGAGATGGCGGAGGAGGAAGCCAGGTACCAGGCGGCCTGTGAAGCCCGTGATGCCGCTTGGAAAAAGGAGGCGGCGTAGCTTTGGGGGCGGGCGCGTCGTCGTGCCGAGGAGGTGTACAAAGACGGGTACTTCGCGAGGAAGGTCATAGGCGCTGGGCGCCTCGTCACTGCGTGGAGGTGGGTCGATAAGCTCCAGCGTGCCACCGAAGAGGAGCTCCGGTGGGCGCCCAACGAAATCGCAAGATCGCCCGCGCGCGTCCGCCAGCAAGAGGTAGATCGGTACGTCAAGCGCTGCGAGGCGGAGGAGTCGGAGTACTGCCTCCGCACTAGGAAGACGCCGCGCTCCAGGGAGCTGCTGGCAAGGGGCTGCCGGAATACTGGCCCCGGGAGGGATTATTAGTTTTAGTATTGATCGTTTTCAATTTTATGCATTGTACCTAGTACTTAAGTATCATCACGTATATGTGATGATATTATATATATATATATGGTGATGATCTAATGAACAATTAATATATATATATATGTATATTATGAATTCCATTTTCTATCTATTTTTCTATAATCTAGTTGTTATCATCCACATATACAGAATGGAAAGCATACACACACACATTGAAAAAGAACATATAAGAATGGAAAACGGAGTACACACATTGAAATAGAGCAATAAATAGAGCAATACGATGATTGCTGTGAATACATAGCTATCCACGTCGAAACGACTTTTCAAAATAAAATGTGTCCATGAGACCATGACCAGTAGCCCTTGCCTAGGGTAGCTCTTGGCTCTGCCTGAACTCGTGCAGGCATTCGTCCAAGCGGTCGACACGCTCGCGGTACATCTGGAGCGCGATCTCAAGCTCCAAGCTGGCTATTTCATTGGAGATCACCAACTCGAGGATGTGATGGCCATGTTCCTCTACTGCGCCCAGGTGGACACCTGGGCCAAGGAGGCAGTCGAGCCTACGGACCAACGCGTTCGCATCCAGCGGGCCGCAGACAAGGCGAACGGTGGCACCCATGCGAACGGCGCGGCGGGCGTCCGATGCAAGTACAGCGCGGCCAACCTCTGGTGCAAGTACGGCGCTGAGGGCCTCTGCCCATTCCTGGCGAGGAATGGGGGTATTGATGGGACGTGTACCCTGCTGCGACGCCGTGTCGATAGCAGGAAAGTGTCGCTTGATCCGCTCTTGCTATGCGGCGCGCCACGCCTCTCGCTCTGCGGCGCTCCAACGGTCTCGCCATGCCGCGAGCCGCATCCTATCGGCACGGACGCGCCTAGCTTGCTCTGCAGTGCGCCATCGATCATGTTGTGCGGCGAGCTGCAGCCTGTCGGCGCTGACATGCCTATCTTGATCCGTGGCACTCAAGCGCCATGCGCCAAAGGTCTGCTCAACCCTGGTGATGATGCGCATCACGGCGTCGTCCATCGCGTTGCCGGGGAGCGCCTCGGCCTCGACAGGCCATGGCGCGTGCTTGTTTTCCTCTTTGACGAGGTTTATAGCAGAGGCAGCACTTTGGTGGGTTAGCATGGCGCGTGCTCGTTTTCCTCATCGACGAGCTTGTCGCCTCCGTGCCTCGCGTGCCCCCTATGCGCAATATAGCAGGGTGGCGGGAAACAGGTGAGGAAATGGTAGGAAACGGTGGCGTGTTCATAAAATGCCATCAATTAATGGAAACTTAGCATCGAGCTAGCACAAGAAGTAGATGATGATCATATGAACACAGACCACACTAGGGAACCCGTCGGTGATGAATTCATCAATCCCAAACGGTTGAATACTAGCAAGCGTTTGCCCACAACACACACGTCCTATTCCATCACAAATAGCTCAGATGGATCAACTGTATGCCACGTATCGCACATTGTCAAAAAGTAATGCGGTAGACCTTCTTTAACATTTGTTAAAAAAAACAAGGACCTCGCGGTTAAATTAGCTGAGGGAATGGGGCATTTCGGTCATCGACACAACTTCCCATCCAGTCACCCATCCGATGGCTGCTCCAGTCTGAGCTCACTTAACTTGATAGTTTTCTTACATGAGCTACTGGTGGAACAGCTAGTCCTTGCCGATAGGAATGCCTGTTCACATCCTTATGGCGTATCCGGATGACCGCCCGTCCCACAATGGCCAATAGATGTTGTGTAGACAGAGCATATCACATACATCTTATTAGAAGCAATTGTCTACGTTATTATCGGTCTTCACACACATTTCTGATTACAGACCTGTTTGTCGCGTATCACACACATCTTGTTATATTGAACCGTTGTTGTTCTCTTGCCTAATCACAAACAGTTCATCTGAGTGAACCATATGATGTACATCGCACACACCTTGATCGGACTGACCGTTTCTTTTGTGTTGCCTAGTCACAAACAATTCATCCGAGTGAACCGTATGCTGTGTATCGCACACGCCTTCATCTGGAAGCCTGTTTCTTTCGTTCCTCCTCATCGCAAACAACTAATTGAACTAAACCGCATGCCCTTCATCGCACACGCAACTAAAACCTGAACCGTGTTTGATGCATCCGTCATCGCAAATGTTTTACACATTTCTGACGGTTTTCATACAACACCATTTGCGATTATTGCATCACACAGTTTCTCAAAGGGTCTCTGATTGTAGTGTCGCATTAGCAGCATCCTGCAGTAGTGTGCTCTCTAATAAACTCATGAAGAGGCCTCGGAGTATGATGTATATGTTCTGACCCGCAGGAAAGTTTTTCAACAGTCTAGTATCGGTCAAGTATTTTACGCGAAACTTGTTTGCACAAAACTTGCAGTTCAAGGCCCAGTTCACAGTTCGAGTTGTGAACGAGTGTAGCATGGAGTTCAAGGTGGAAGTTCAACTTAACAGTCTCCACCGAAATACTGGTATATAAACAATGTTTTGGAACCATAGGAAAACTTGATGTGCCTCTGGGATCTGGTCGGGAATTGTTAGAATTATTGGGATTTAGACCATCTGTTATATCCAACAATTTCTAGGAAAATCCCATAGGCCCATGTGGCACCTTCATGCATGACAAGAAAGAAGCTAAAAATTTTGCGCTAGTGGAAAAAAGAAACCGAATGGTGGTGAATGTTGGCATTCATCTCCTCATTGATGGCATCAATATTTTGGTTTCGGTTTCATTTCTTCGTTAGTACATTGGTTTCTTCATACCGTGTGTGCTAGCATATTTTTTCATGCAAGAACTTGAAATGATTTGCCTACTAATGGGAGACGAAACTGACCCCTTAATAGGATTTTTAGTGTGCCTGTTTCTCCTCTCCTTCATGATAATTAGTGCGTCCATTTGAGTTACATCTCGTTACTCCTATAAGAGGTCGCTCCTCTTCCCGACAAGACACAACTCCTCAAATTGTTCCACAGCATTGCACCGCCTACCTCTTTCCCATCTCGCTTCCCGGCGTGCACTGGAGAGTGGGACAGCAAGCCTCCAAAACCCCGCCTCTTGTGATCCGGTATGGGAGAGGGGCGATTAGGTTTTTTGGGAGCATTCTTGCGCGACTGCTGCATTCTTGTTCATTCTGGCTGCGACGACGACATCACCGACGATGAGTTTCCCAATGACAACTTCTTCCCCGACGTCAACGACCACTTCAGCGACTAGAAGATTGGGACATCTGCACCTTCTGCTATGATGCCGTGTGCCATCTTATTCTCAGTGTTAGGGCTAGCATTTGGTTTATTGCTAGTAGAGGCTGACATGGATACGATGCATTTTGCTTATGATTTAGATTGCATGACTAGTCCCAATGAATTGTTGCTAGTTTCTAGTTTCACCACTATATTGCTATTCATGTTTATCCACTATTTTTCTAGATTAAACTAAACACGAAAAAGCCTAATTATTCATCAGCAACCGTCTAAACTCTTGGGACTTTCACCTTGCGCCTGTTTTTCTTGTGGGCAACACGTCTTTTTATTTCCTGTTCAGCTATGCAAGCAAGTCGAACACTTTTCATGAATTAGTATCTCTTGAATATAACAGTTTAATCCTCCCAAAAACCTATCAAATCTGCTTCACATTTTTGCCCAATCACAAGTGTATCAAGGTAGTTTGTAAATCATCATAATATTTTGTTATGGTGTCACTACCTCATTATACACACTACAGCTTCTTAAATTCATGTCATGTGTATAATAAGCGTGAACGAATCTATCTCTCATGTCAAGTTTTAAATCATCACAGGTAGTTATATATATAATCAGGGTATAACCCACAATATTCGCTCCAACAAATTGATGCAAATGATGAGGAAATCAATACCATTGTTACACCCACAACCGTTGTTGCTATACATACTGGACCAATTACTAGAGCTCATGCATGCCAATTAAATTACCAAGTACTTCCGTTTGTTGGTAATGGTTCTAATGTTCATGAGAATGTGATGCTCCCCACATTGGATACATTTGTCTTGCATACAAATGAAGGGCCCAGCTTGGACAAGAATGATGAACATTGGAGCAAGATCAAGCATGGAGATGATGGCATGCGCAAGGGGAACAAAAACGGAGTTACAAGTGATGATTTCAGGACTTTGAAGCCACCATAATGAGTGCATGAAGCCTTGCACGAAATATACAAGATTCCACTTCATAAATTGCATCCAGAGGCTATTATAGGTGTTGCTTCACCTTATTATTGGGCCAGACCCATGTAATTTCAAAATACAGAAGTATAGGATGTTCTTAGAGTCTGTATGTGTGGGGATAATAGAGTTAGGGTTGGTTTCAGACCCCTCCTACAAGGGTACATTAAATCCCCCTTCCTCCATATATATGGCCCTTAGGGCGTCATTTAGATTTTGGGTTTTGTTTAGGTTAAAAGTTCGCCATAGCTGCAACTTCGCATACTTCGTTTGTGTTCAACCGACCAGACCAAGATGTCATAGAACCCCACTTGATCAATAATGTTTTCCTCTTTTATTCGCAATATCCAGATTGCAATTTTAGTTTCTTGCTTGTTCTTTGTTTGCTTGCAGGAAATAGACCCTCATTGATGAGGACATCAATACAATTGTTACACCCTCAGCCCCTGCTTCTATACATACTGGACCAATTACTAGAGCTCGCGCACGCCAATTGAATTAGCATGTACTTTCGTTTCTTGGTAAGGATTCCAATGTTCATGACAATATGGTGCTGCCTAAATTGGATACATTTGTTTTGCTTAGAATTGAAGGGCCTGGCTTGGACAAGAAAGATGAACCTTGGAGCAAGGGAACAAGCATGGAGATGGTGGAATGTGCAAGGGGAACAAGAATGGAGTTTCAAGTGATGATTTCAGGACTTTGAAGCCAACATAATGAGTGCATGAAGGCTTGGACGAAATATACAAGATGCCACTTCCTAAATTTCATCCAGAGGCTATTATAGGTGCTGCGTCTCCTTATCATTGGGCCAGGCCCATGTAATTCTGAAATATTGGAGTATAGGATGTTTTTAGAGCCAATATGTGTGGGGAAACAAGACTTAGGGTTGGTTTCGGACTCCTACTCCAAGGGCCACGAAATCCCCCCCCCCCTCTTCCTCCATACATACATCCCTTAGGGCGTTGTTTAGACTTTGGGTTTTGTTTAGATTAAAGTTTGCCATAGCTGCAACTTCGCGTACTTCATTTGTGTTCAACGACCAGACCAAGACGTCAGAGAACCCCACCTTGATCAATAATTTTTTCATCTTATATTCGCAATATCTGGGTTGCAATCTTAGTTTCTTGTTTGTTCTTCATTTGCTTGTAGGAAATAGACCTTCGTGGTCAGGTTGATCATGCGCCGGCGTGGTCAATAACCTCTCGGAGTTGGTTTAGCGATTGCTAAAGCGTGACGTCCTCGCACGTTCGTAGTCGGATCGGCAAAGTCTACTCCTCCAAAATGATAATCACCTTCTCATCGAAAGACGAGACATCTTTGCCTCTATCACTCATGGTCAGGATGATCGTGCTCCAGCATGGTCAATAACATCTCGGAGTTGGTTTAGTGATTGCTAAGGTGCGACGTTCTCGCACGTTCGTAGTCGGATCACCAAAGTCTACTCTACCAAAAACGATAGCCACCATCTCATCAAAAGATGGGACACCTTTGCCTCTATCAAGTGGTATCAGATTTCCAGGTTACTCGGTGAGATTTTCCAGTCTTTCGTAGTTCAGACCGCATCTGTTCATTATACCTATTGTCCACGAAAAAGCCACAAAAAATTAGGTTTAGTTCACTATATCCGAACCAGCCTGAGCCATTGCATAGTATTTTCAGTAGCTGACTTTGTTGAATTCGCGGTTGCATCGTCGTGTCAAGTTGCTAGTCATAGCGTCTATTTCTTTAGAGTTTCGAGTTCTGTTCACACGTTGTTACGCCGCCGCCTCACCATCATCATTGCCTCTGGCATATACCACCACCGCTTATCCGCTACTTCTCTGACTCCATGTACCACCACCGATCTGAGTCCACATACCACCACCGCTCCGAATCCATATACCACCATCGATCCAAGTCCACATACCACCACCGATCCGAGTCGATCTATTTTCCAGATTTGTGTTTCCTTGTCTAAGTAGGTTTTGGATTTCATCAATATTTTGCCGTCAGTAGAAGAAGGGTGATTTCAAAAAAAAAATGAGTCAGAAAACTGCCCTCTGTTTAGGCCCAAAATTTTCCAAAAATGCACTTGTTAAAAAAATTGGCTATCCTATTTTTAGGTGTTTCCAAGCGTTTTGAGACCATCACCATTATAGAGTTTTTTTCTTGACCAGTTTCTAGTTTTTGGGTACGGGCAGTCAAAAAAAAGATGAAAAATTTCATGCCTATCATGTTATTTTGACTTGGGAAGAGTTTTGAGACACTCGCCATTATAGTGATTTTCGGCAAAAAAATGAGCACAATAAAACCAGTGTGCTTTTCCCTTGTTTCCGTGCAGTGCCATGATTTTGTTAGTGTTCTAGGCTCGCGTCTCTAGCACAGTCTAGCCTAGGACTAGCACGGTATCGTCATTGAGCGTTTATTCAACTTTGCATCTCTGAATTGATTTTTGCTAACATTTTTTGCTACCATATCATATGTCTTCCCAGCTCCACATACATCTACATCGTGCGTTTGACACCACCTGGCAATCACTTTGTCCAAGCTTTGAGAGTTTTGACTACAACACTAGCTGGTCACCACCTACTGCTGGGTAAGAACTGGTAAGAATCTGAGATTTGCTTGAAGGATTTGTGACACCCCACCACCGTGACTTTCTAGTAGTCTGGACAAACATATTCTTGCGTGTTTCTATTGCTACTAACCATGGCAGGATCACAAGCCGACGAGATTGACTGGGAGATAATGACGAAGAAGGAACTTCATGATAAATTTTAGCAAATGTTAGGTCAACAGGTGGAAGACGTGATGGCCAACTTTGGAAAGGCAATGGAGAGGATTGATGACATTGAGAAGATAATTGAAACCAAGTTGGACGCCAAGTTCGATGAGGTACTCACATGTCTACCTCAACCACCACCCGCATCCTCTGCACCATTGCAACAACATCAACAACCACCACTTCATGATCCAGCAGGGCGAGCGTAGCGTGTTCCTCTTGAGCCAGGACAAACTTTTGGTGCCGCTGTGATACGTCTTTGTCGTATCTACTTTTCCAAACACTTTTGCCCTTGTTTTGGACTCTAACTTGCATGATTTGAATGGAACTAATCCGGATTGATGATGTTTTCAGCAGAATTGCCATGGTGTTATTTATGTGCAGAAACAAAAGTTCTCGGAATGACCTGAAACTCCACGGAGCGTATTTTTGGAAATAATAAAAAATACTGGCAAAAGATCAAGGCCAGGGGACCCACACCCTAGCCACGAGGGTGGGGCGCGCTTGCCACCCTGGGCGCGCCCCCTACCTCGTGGGCCCCCTGGAGCTCCTCCGACCTCAAATCCAACACTATATATTCGTGCTCGGAGAGAAAAACACCAGGGAGAAAGATTCATTGCGTTTTACGATACGGAGCCGCCGCCAAGCCCTAAACTCTCTCGGGAGGGCTGATCTGGAGTCCGTTCGGGGCTTCGGAGAGGGGAACCCGTCGCCATCGTCTTCATCAACCATCCTCCATCACCAATTTCATGATGCTCACCGCCGTGCTTGAGTAATTCCATCATAGGCTTGCTGGACGGTGATGGGTTGGATGAGATTTATCATGTAATCAAGTTAGTTTTGTTAGGCTTTGATCCCTAGTATCCACTATGTTCTATGATTGATGTTGCTATGACTTTGCTATGCTTAATGCTTGTCACTAGGGCCCGAGTGCCATGATTTCAGATCTGAACGTATTATTTTTTCATGAATATATGTGAGTTCTTGATCCTATCTTGCATGTAACACCCACGATGCGGCTATATCTCCCACGTGTCGGAGAACGACTTAGAGGCATAACCGCATGGTAGGCATGTCACAACAGGGGTAATCTTTACACATCCCATGTACTGAATAAGAAAGGGATACATAGTTGGCTTACAATCGCCACTTCACACAATACATAAATATAGCATTACATCATCCAGAATACAATCAAGGTCCGACTACGGAACCAAAATAAAAGAAGACCACCCCTAATGCTAGATCCCTGATCGCCCCGACTGGGCTCCACTACTGAACGAAAGGAAACGAAACAACACAATGAACACGATCTTCATCGAGCTCCCAACTGAGCTGGGTTGCGTCACCTTTACGGTTATCATCGGCACCCGCAACTGTTTGAAGTAATCTGTGAGTCACGTGGACTCAGCAACCTCACACCCACGAGATCAAGACTATTTAAGCTTATGGGTAGGAAAAAGGTAGTGAGGTGGAGCTGCAGCAAGCACTAGCATATATGGTGGCTAACTTACACAAGTAAGAGCGAGAAGAGAAGCAAAGCACGGTCGTAAACTAGAAGTGATCAAGAAGTGAGCCTGAAACTACTTACGTTCAAGCATAACACAAGAACCGTGTTCACTTCCCGGACTCCGCTGGAAAGAGACCATCATGGATACACGCACGATTGATGCATTTTAATTAAGTTAAGTGTCAAGTTCTCTACAACCGGACATTAACAAATTCCCATCTCCCCATAACCGCGGGCACGGCTTTCGAAAGTTCAAAACCCTGCATGGGTGTCCCAACTTAACCCATCACAAGCTCTCACGGTCAACGAAGGATATTCCTTCTCCCAGGAAGACCCGATCAGACTCAGAATCCCACAAGACATTTTGACAATGGTAAAACAAGACCAGCAAAGCCGCCCGGATGTGCCGACAAATCCCGATAGGAGATGCACATATCTTGTTCTCAGGGAACACCGGATGAGCCAGACGTCGGGTTGGCATAGACCTTGGTTGCCCAGGGGGCGCCGGACATCGCTCTGGTTGGACCAACACTTAGAGAAGCACTGGACCGGGGGGGTTAAAATAAAGATGACCCTCGGGCTCCGGAAACCCAAGGGAAAAAGGCTAGGTGAGGCAAATGTAAAACCAAGGTTGGGCCTTGCTGGAGGAGTTTTATTCAAAGAGAACTGTCAAGGGGTTCCCATAAGACCCAACCGTGTAAGGAACGCAAAATCAAGGAACATAACACCGGTATGATGGAAACTAGGGCGGCAAGAGTGGAACAAAACACCAAGCATAAGGCCGAGCCTTCCACCCTTTACCAAGTAGATAGATGCATTAATTAAAATAAGAGATATAATGATATCCCAACATATCCATGTTCCAACATGGAACAAACTCCATCTCCACCTGCAACTAGCAACGCTATAAGAGGGGCTAAGCAAAGCGGTAACATAGCCAGACAACAGTTTGCTAAGAAAGGTGGGTTAGCGGCTTGACATGGCAATATGGGAGGCATGATATAGCAAGTGGTAGGCAACCGCGGCATAGAAATAGATAGAAGTGATTTCGAGGGTATGGTCATCTTGCTTGAGATCCCGCAAGGAAGAACGTGTCCAGCAAGAAGACAAACCGACGTAGTCGAACGGATCCTCACAAACGCGACGTTATCGGAACTAGCCCGAAGAAGCAACACCGGAAAGAAGCAAACAACATAGTAAACAACCATCACATAATCATGGCATGATGCACAACCAAGTATGATGCATGTCCGGTTAAATGAAGCATGGCATGGGAAAGTGCAACAAATAAAACTACATGTTAAGTGGAGCTCAATATGCAATGAGTTGCATATTGACGAAACACCACATGACTTATTTAGTTCACTCTCATTTAGGTACTCAACAATATTAAATGTTGGTTAGCATGGCAAGAGGTAAAGCATAACAAAACTATACTATCTAACAATTTAAATGGGGCCTGATATAACAAGCAACAAATCCGGTAATCCCCATATGCATTAGCAATTTAATGCAACTACAATTTTAAACATTTTCAATGTTATTATCTTGATGCGGATGACATGCAAGTTTTATGCAATATTTATGAAAAAGTTGGCATGATAAGATATGAGGCATTTGTCATCGTGGCGGAAACAAAAGGGGTGCCACGACGACGATAATGAAACGGTGCCACAACAACGTTCCGGTTCTGACAACTCATTGAGACGTCGGTGCAAAAGAAAGTGTGGCGGGAGCGTGCAAAACATGGTGGGGTGATCCCGGTTACCGGGTTCCCACGGGTCGACGATGGTGACAAGGCAAAAGAGGGGCAATGTGCACCGACAATTCGAGCACGGAGTAAGCACGAGCATCTCACATATCACACATGCATTCGTTCACGGGCAGTCGTCTCGGGGTTATACCTTCAAAGCATGCGTTATCGGAGGGGTTCGAGTTCGATGCGATGTAGGGGAAGTAGACGTTCTCAGGACGTTCATGGTGGAAGTAGTCATTCTCGCATGCTCTAGGGTCGAAGGTAGAGGTTCTCGCGATCTCGACGATGGTAGTGGTACATGTTAATCATAGCATGAGTTTCGGTAGATGTTCAGGGTCACGGCGAGGAACTTGATGCATCGTTGAACTTGGCATCCGAGGAATTCCGCATAGTCGTACACGAGTCATAGTCGAACTTGACGATTCCGTTACACGGTTCTTCGGAGACGGTAGTTATTCTCGGTTCGTAGACGAGCTTGATGGATCCGAGGGCTCCGGCCATCGGGGCACTTGGTGCAACGCCGTGTAGTCGTACACATTTCCTAGATGTTCATGTAATCGGTGTCGTGGTACTTGGGGTCTTTGGACTTTCCGGTCCCGTTCTTGCGACGGCAGTCGTTCACGTTCGTTCGGAGAGGTACTTGGTCTTGCGAAGAGGTACTTGGCGGTAGTGGTACTTGGCGTAAATCCACGGAGACGGTCTTGACATGCAACGAGCAACAACGCGGTGTACAGATGCAGTAGTGGTCTTGCCGGTGTTGTGGCCGGAGCGGGCTGGACCTGGCAAGGTCCTGCCCTGGGTTGGTGTTGGTCAGTGGTGAGTAACAGCTCTGGCCGAGGACCCGTGGTGGTGCTGCTCCGCACGAAGGAGGACATACCAGGAGGAGTAGGGGCGCTTGGTCTCTGGTCGGCCATGGCGCGGTGCAGGCAGGGTGCGGCTCAGGCTGCTGCTGCTCACGTGCTCCAGCGCAGGCGGAGCCAGCAGCGAGGAGGCGAAGCGAGCAGGGGCACGCAAGGAGGGGGTTTGCGGGCAAGCAACCAGGCACGCGGCAGGGAGCCATGCCACGCGAGGAAGAGGAAGCGGAGATCCGTGACAAGCGACAGAGGAGCTCGAGGTTGAGGCAAGGATACAGAGGAAGGAGTCGCGCGAGGCAGAGGCGAGGGGCGCAGGAGGATGGCCGGGGTGCACGGCGCGGCGACGGTCGCCGGAGCTTGAGGGCGCGGGGCCGTGATGGTCGCGAAGGCGGCGGCGGGCCTAGTCGAGAGGGAGAGATGGGGCTCGAGAAGAGCGGCGCTGCTCTCTCTCTCTCTCTCTGACGGCGCGTCGAGCGAGGAGGGAATCGAGCGCACGGGGATGGGGTCGGGCTTCTCGTTGGCTGTGACGCCCCGAGACCGATGCGCCAGGTGTCCTCCGGTTATTCGTTGTTGTTGCCTTGTCATTTGCTTGCGTGTTGCATTTCATCATGTCATCATGTGCATTGCATCATCGTGTTTTCAAACTTTCATCCGTTTGGGTTCCCAGTTCCGTCCGTTGTCCGTTCTGAGCCCAGACACACTTGCACGCGCCCGCGGTACCTCCGAAATATTATTTTATAAGTGGCCAGAAAATGTTCTCGGAATGGGTTGAAAGTTGGCATGCGGTGTTGTTATGTTGTTAGTAGGTCTCCTGCCAAGTTTCATCGCATTCGGAGACCGTTTGACGCCCCAACGTTAAACTATAGCGGCATTATAGTCGGGCACACGTCGGACGTTTTCGGTCTCCGAAAACCTTGCGGGGCTGCAGTTCTCTTCTCTCCTCTTAGCCCATGGCCTTCTACACAGTCCACCTAGGCCCAGCCTACCCCTCTTTGCGCAGTGCTTGTACCCCTCTCGCGCGTCCGAAACTGTCCCGGACCCGACCTGGACAGTCGCCACCGTTGGACTCAGATCATCCCCAAACATCTACAAAACATCTCCATTTTCTTATTTGGACTCCCTAACTATTTTATTCACGACCGTCTGATTGCGATCGTAGGGACGTGATAGCCTCTACCCTAAATCCCTTTGCAATATAAATAGTGGGCAACCCTAAAATCTAGGGACTTTGTCCCATCCACCAAATCCCTCTTGTCTCCGCCGCCGCCACCCACTCATCATCGCCATCGGGATCTTCCCAGATCCATCCACCCATTCCCAGCCGATCCTGACCAAATCCCTCATTTTCAGCTCCGGGCCAATCTCCTGCCTCGCCCTCGGTCCCGCAGGACCAACACCTCGCGCCACCTTGCCGTCGCAAGCTTCACCGGAGATAAGCGCCGCTGGCCCTTCTTCTCTCTCCCGTGCTCCTCCCGATTCTCCCTCTCATCTCTCTGTCTCCTGTCCGTCTGTTGCAGGTGCTTCCACAGAACAGACATGGTGAATTGAGCCTGCTCCGCGCCGAATCCGACCTCCTCCCGTTCCCCTGCTTCGGATCTGGTGCTCCACGCCTCCTTCCTTGCGCCTGCCCGTTCATCGCCGTGGCCGCAACAAGTTCAAGCTGCACCACCCGTTGCTTCTCATCGAGCCGTCCCATGCTCCAACTACCGGGAACTGGCTCCCCCTCGTCAGGACCTCTGGGATCTGTCCGTTCCTCCACCCAAGACCTCGTCGAGTCCCTCCATTCGTCCGCAGCAAGTCCTGCTTCCGCTTGGCCCTGCTCCTGTGCATGAGGACCAGCGCCATCGCAGTCCCGCTGCTGCGTCTTCTGTTCGAGGGAGACGAGCGACATGACCTCTGCTTCCCCTGCATCGAGCACGCTCATCCCGAGCGTTGACCGCCCGATCCAACCTCCTCGTGCTCGCGCCTGGGCCGTGTCTTGCATATCGCGCGCCTCGGCCCCGCCTCCCGTGCAAGTCAGCCTAGCCCCAGTTCCACAGCCGCGGCCTGCCAGCTCCTTCCGAGCCGGGCCCTCTCCACGTCGCCCGCGCCTGGGCTTCCTTGGACAATGCCCAGCGCACACTCCTCACCCCAGCCGGCCCAGTTCGCCTCTGCCTCACCGGGCCAAGCCCATGGGTGAGCAACCCCTCCAGCCCTCTCCTGTACCCTTGGCCTAGTCAGATTCGGCCCATGTATTCCTTTTTCCATGCGCTGCGAATTTTGCTATTTACAGAAAAACTACATATTTACAGAAAACCCCCCTAACTTCATGCATTTAATAACTTCACAACCATGCATCGGATTAAAACAATTTATATATGAAATATGCTTAGTTTTTCATCTAGTTTCATAATATGTCATTTTCATCCATGTTTAAAATGTTTAAACTGATGTTTGCATTAATTTGCTTAAATAACTTGTTAAAATGATTTAATTCATAACTAAATAACCGTAACTCCGAATTTAATAAACTTTATATGTAAATAGGTGGAAAATTGCCTAGTTTAACATGGTGGCTTCACCTTGCACTAAAATTGTGTTTAGGGCAGATCAGAACCAAATCCATAAATATGCACATGAGGTTTTTTCGGACTTCGTGCTTGTTGTTCCGGCCTCATTTGAACCTGCCTAGATAGGTAGTTTTACTATGCTTCACCCCTTGCCATGCTAAACAACATTTAATATTGTTGAGTACATAAACGAGATCGAACTAAATAACTTGAATGTGGTGTTCCGTCAATATGCAACGGAGTTGCATATTGAGCTCCACTTAATTTGTAGGATTGCCTGTGCACTTTGCCATGCCATGCTTCATGAATCCGGACATGCATCATACTTGGTTGTGCATCATGCCTTGTTCATGTGTTGGTTGTTTACTATGTTGTTTGCTCCTTTCCGGTGTTGCTTCTTCGGGTTGGTTCCGATAACATCGTGTGGGGAGGATTCGTTTGACTACGTCCGTTTGTCTTCTTCTTGGACTCGTTCTTCTTCCTTGCGAGATTTCAGGCAAGATGATCATACCCTCGAAATCACTTCTATCTTTGCTTGCTAGATGCTCGCTCTTTTGCTATGCCTATGCTACGATACCTACCACTTTCTTATCATGCCTCCCATATTGCCATGTCAAACCTCTAACCCACCTTGTCCTAGCAAACCATTGTTTGGCTATGTTACCGCTTTGCTCAGCCCCTCTTATAACGTTGTCAGTTGCAGGTGAAGATGGAGTTTGTTCCTTGTTGGAACATGTTTTACATGTTGGGATATCACAATATCTCTTATTTAATTAATGCATCTATATACTTGGTAAAGGGTGGAAGGCTCGGCCTTATGCCTGGTGTTTTGTTCCACTCTTGCCGCCCTAGTTTCCGTCATACCGGTGTTATGTTCCTTGATTTTGCGTTCCTTACGCGGTTGGGTTATAATGGGAACCCCTTGATAGTTCGCCTTGAATAAAACTCCTCCAGCAAGGCCCAACATTGGTTTTACCATTTGCCACCTAGCCTCTTTTTCCCTTGGGTCGGCCAACCCAAGGGTCATCTTAATTAAACCCCTGGGCCAGTGCTTCTCTAACTGTTGGTCCAACCCAGATCACCGTGCGGGGCCGTCCCTTGGCAACTTGGGTTACATTGGCTCCCGTACGCTTAGCTTATCCGGTGTGCCCTGAGAACGAGATATGTGAAGCTCCTATCAGGATTTGTCGGCACAGCGGATGGTCTTGCTGGTCTTGTTTTACCATTGTCGAAATGTCTTGTAACCGGGATTCCCAGCCTGATCAGGTCTTCCTGGGAGAAGGAATATCCTTTGTTGACCGTGAGAGCTCGTGATGGGCTAAGTTGGGACACCCCTGCAGGGTTTTGAACTTTCGAAAGCCGTCCCCGCGGTTATGGGCAGATGGGAATTTGTTAATGTCCGGTTGTAGAAAACCCGAAACTTATCTTAATTAAAATGCATCAACCGCGTGTGTAACCGTGATGGTCCCTTTCCGACGGAGTCCGGGAAGTGAACACGGTGTTGGAGATATGCTAGAACGTAAGTAGTCTAGGATCACTTCTTGATCATAGTTTCTCGAACGTGCTTTGCCTTCTCTTCTTCCTATCTTTTGCGTAAGTTTAGCCACCATATATGCTAGTGCTTGCTGCAGCTCCACCTCACATACCTTTTTCCTACCCATAAGATTAAATAGTCTTGATCGCGAGGGTATGAGATTGCTGAGTCCCCGTGACCCACAGTTTACTTCCAAACCCAGATTGCAGGTGCCGATGATACCGTGCAGGTGACACAACCGAGCTCAAGGAGGAGCCTGATGAAGATCTTATTCATTGTGTTGTTTCGTTTCCAGTTGATCAGTAGTGGAGCCCAGTCGGGGCGATCGGGGATCTTTTGCATTAGGGGTAGTCTTCTTTTATTTTGGTTCCGTAGTCGGACATTGATTGTATCTGGTTGATGTAATGCTATAATCATGTATTGTGTGAAGTGGCGATTGTAAGCCAACTCTGTACCTCTTACTTATTCAGTACATGGGATGTGTAATGATTACCCCTCTTGCGACATTGCTAACAATGCGGTTATGCCTCTAAGTCGTGCTTCGACACGTGGGAGATATAGCCGCATCATGGGTGTTATAAGTTGGTATCAGAGCCTTCCCCGACTTATGAGCCCCCTGCTTGATTGAGTCGCTAGCGTTGTTGAGTCTAGAAAAATGTTTTGAGTCTTTTAGGAATATATATATCGGAGAGTAGGATTCTTTTTACTCCTTAGTCCCTTCGTCGCTCTGGTGAGGCATCCTGACGTAGAGTTTTGACTCTTCTCTTCTCAAATTTCACGAATTTTTTGTAGGATCACGCGGGTATCTTGGAATCGTTCCGATGGTTTTGTGACGAGAACATTGTTCTTGGTGCCTCCTGACATTTAGGGGTTGTGGCAGTGTCCCGGGGAGTTGAGCTCCGAGGTGTTATCGTCACAATTTTATCGTTGCAGTTCTGGAATACCTGAGTTTCGCCGACATCGAAAATCTATTTTATGCAGTTGTTGGTGAGATAACCTCGACGCCACCCAGTACTGGGGCGGGAGTTCGTGAGTATTGCCATAACTCGTATAACGGATGCTTTTCGAAGGTTGAGGTAAATGATTTCCGAAGGTTTCTTGGTTATGTGTTGAAGGATGGATACAGCTGGATGTAGGATTTGTTAGTTTTGGGTGAGATATTATGCTTCCCATGTATCCCCAACACCTGATTGCATAACCGGAAAATTTCAGGAGTTTATAAGTGGGAATTCAAGTAGCTCCTAGGATATCTTTCCGATAGATGTATGATATGAGATTGGGGTTCGACGTCTAGTGGTCCGCCTATCCACGGTTGATTTTACAGTGGTCTCGTTGCGTCTTAAAGAGTCCATGGCTATGCTGACTCAGGGACGCTTCGTATGTCATGTGCACTGCCTTGTACATTATGGTGTTGTACGATTGAGCCCGTGTAGGCCCCACCACAAAAACTTCGGACGAAATCTCTATCATATGTTTGTTCCGGCTTATTCTGCAAGCCAATCCTTTGTTTTGTTTTCAGTTGTGGTATTCGAGTTGCTTCAAAGTCAAATGTTGATTCCATACGTTTCCTAAGCGGTGTTCTCATATTTCTATGTGGATACTAATACTTCTTGATCATCGAGATTGTCATGTCAATCCTTTCAACCGGCGTGTTTCTCTTCAAGTGGATCCGATCATTTCAACATCAGCAAGATCAATTATCATTTCTTCTCAACGGTGTTTGTTTCATCCGTCCCATGTTGCCTTTGTTTTCCCACCCTCCCACCCTTTTTCTTCGAGGACTCAGATTTCTAAATTAACTATCCATTTTATTCATTTGAAGTCTCTTCATCCTTTTCTTTCAAGTTTTGATCCGTGATTTATCGTGCAGTTGCTAAGGAAGCTTCAAGTTCATCATTATTCGTTCTCTTTCTTCTCCGGTGGATTTAAGTCAACCCTTGTCAATCATATCTTTTCCCCATTCCAAATGTTTTCTCTTGCCAGTGCACCTCTTAATCATTCACCTATCGCTATTCATTTTGTTCTGGAGTGCTGAAGATATCTCATAAGATTCAAGATTTTCCATTCTCAATTCGTTCAAGTTCTTTTGAGGATGTTATCTCATTCAAACCATTTAAATCAACCGATGCATTATCTCTTCCTAAGCAATCATTTCAACGGTGTTTTCTTTTGAGTGGGCCCTAACCCACAGGTCTTTTTCCAGGATCTTACCTGAATCTTCTTATTTTCCCGGAGTTATTCTCAATTCTTTTTTGAAGTTTGATGTAGGAATGATTCATCAGCAGTCAAATGGTTTCTCCAAGATCTTTCAAATTCTTTTCATTATTGGCTCAACCTTTCCAATTTTCATTCCGGAGTGCCTCAAAAATTCCCAGTGCTGGTTCTCGTCATCATTCTCAACATTTGAAGACCGAAGAAGAGTTTCTTTTAAATCTTGCTCCATTCTCTGCCATCCTCTCATAATTGTTTTCAATTGTGAGATTTCTTTTCACCCATCCGGAGCAATTCAGGAGTCTTTTCAGTTTGATTCTCGGAAGGCCATCATTTCGGGTTTATTCATTCTCAGCTTTCAGCTATTGTTCTTCAAATCTTACTGGTGCATCATTCAAATATCCTCTAATCAGCTCATGATCTCTTCGTTCTCATGTATCTACATTCCCATAAGTATCTTCATTCGTTTTTCCAATTCTTCCCGGTGATTTCTGCCTTTTGCTATGTTCATTTTCAATTCTTATGGTGGTTCATTCAAGATTTCTCTTCCTTCGTTGTCATATCAATTCATTCGTTATGTCAAATTCTACCGGTGGTTCATTCAAGACCTTCTCAAGTTTGCGCTATATCTATCTTAATCCTTTCAACGAGAATAAATAGTATGCCAAATTAGCTATTTGTCATCAATTTAATTGATGAAGGATAAGCATAATGTAATTCTTATTCTTGTTTCATCAAGTAAATTCAATTCCTTATTCCGGAGGTTCATCAAGTTCTCGGTTTTCAATTGTTTCATCTTTTTTTATTTTCCCGAAGTTCCAAGCTCTCGCAATTATATCACCACAGAGATCCATCTAAATCATTATAAGGCTTCACCTTGTGTTGTCAACTTCTCTTTCTTTTATCATCATTTTGTTACCGGAGTTCTTCACGGAGGCTCTACATGGTGGTTCGCCAAGGATTCCTTTCATTCTTCAATTGTTCTTCAAGATTTCTCTCAGAGCTAAGATCCACCAATCTATACTCTAATATAAACATGGTGCTCAACACATGTTTTGTCTTGAGGAGTTTAAGCATTCTTCATCTTGCATTTCTAAGTGCAGTTCTTCATATCTCATCTTTTGAGGTGGTGTTATGTCATTGGTGATAATTTTCCTTCGTGTTCATGATTGACAAGTTGTCCGGAATGACATATTTTAAACCCATCATTTTCAATCCGTTCATGAGATCCTTTGAAACCCATCAATCTCTTCATTGGAGTTATCTTGGGTTATATTTCACCTAAAGCTTTCCCTAAGGATTGTTGATATTTATGGTGTTTATAAATGACCCTAGTTCTTCATTTATCCACCCGGTGAGATAAGTTTCGCATCTCCTTGTTCATATCAATCCAATCTATTGTTTCCGTCAATGGTAGAATTTCACCTCATAGTTTCGAGATGTTTTTCCATAAGTCCATATCAAGCTTACTCTTTTCGTTGTGGGTTTTCCAACAACTCCGTTCGACCCTCCTCCTAAGGATACCTTTTCAAGATCTTTTGTGGCAAAAGTTAGCATTTTCTTCCCCTTTCTCCTATTTCAATTATCCGTCTTCTATTTCTTCCTTCCGGAGGCATTGTGATGTTGCTCTTTTCTATCATCATCTCAAGTTGTGAGGACCGTGTTCTTTTTCTTTGCTTATTCACTTAACTAGAGTGTTGTGTCTATTATTCCTCTTCTAACCGGAGTCTTATCGTAATTGATCCTTTTCGTCCTATCAAGTCTTGCATCTATTTTAACCGGAGTGCTATACGAATTTGTTCTTCATTGTTACTCTTCCCTAACGGAGTGTTTTCAACCTCGTTCATCTCCATTGTATTCTTTTCTCGAAGTTGTTCAACCTCTAAAGGTTCTTTGGTTTCACTCATTTGTCAAAGAAGCAACTTAGTTTTGCCCCTTCCTTATCCTCTTCTGTTTCCCTCCGGTGCCATTCTAGATCTCGGGACGAGATCCTCTTGTAGTGGTGGAGTGTTGTGACGCCCCGAGACCGATGCGACAGGTGTCCTCCGGTTATTCGTTGTTGTTGCCTTGTCATTTGCTTGCGTGTTGCATTTCATCATGTCATCATGTGCATTGCATCATCATGTTTTCAAACTTGCATCCGTTCTGGTTCCCCAGTTCCGTCTGTTGTCCGTTCTGAGCCCAGACACACTTGCAAGCGCCCGCGGTACCTCCAAAATATTATTTTATAAGTGGTCGGAAAATGTTCTCGGAATGGGTTGAAAGTTGGCATGCGGTGTTGTTATGTTGTTAGTAGGTCGCCTGGCAAGTTTCATCGCATTCGGAGTATGTTTGACACCCCAACGTTAAACTATAGCGGCATTATAGCCGGGCAAACGTCGGACGTTTCGGTCTCCGAAAACCTTGCCAGGCTGCACTTCTCTTCTCTCCTGTTAGCCCATGGCCTTCTACACAGTCCACCTAGGCCGAGCCTACCCCTATTTGCGCAGTGCTTGTACCCCTCTCGCGCGCCCAAAACTGTCTCGGACCCGACCTGGACAGTCGCCACCGTTGGACTCAGATCATCCCCAAACATCTACAAAACGTCTCCATTTTCTTATTTGGACTCCCTAACTATTTTATTCATGACCGTCCGATTGCGATCGTAGGGACGTGATAGCCTCTACCCTAAATCCCTTTGCGATATAAATAGTGGGCAACCCTAAAATCTAGGGACTTTGTCCCATCCACCAAATCCCACTCGTCTCCGCCGCCACCCACTCATCATCGCCATCGGGATCCTCCCAGATCCGTCCACCCATTCCTAGCCGATCCCGACCAACTCCCTCATTTTCAGCTCCGGGCCAATCTCCTGCCTCGCCCTCAGTCCCGCAGGACCAACACCTCGCGCCACCTTGCCGTCGCAAGCTTCACCGGAGATAAGCGCCGCTGGCCCTTCTTCTCTCTCCCATGCTCCTCCCGATTCTCCCTCTCATCTCTCCGTCTCTTGTCCGTCTGTTGCAGGAGCTTCCGCAGAACGGACATCGTGAATCGAGCCTGCTCCGCACCGAATCCGACCTCCTCCCATTCCCCTGCTTCGGATCTGGTGCTCCACACCTCCTTCCTTGCGCCCTATCGTCCCTACCGTTCATCACCATGGCCACAACAAGTTCAAGCTGCACCACCCGTTGCTACTCGTCGAGTCGTCCCGCGCTCCAACTACCAGGAACTGGCTCCCCCTCGTCAGGACCTCTGGGATCCGTCCGTTTTGCCGCCCAAGACCTCGTCGAGTCCCTCGATTTGTCCGCACCAAGTCCTGCTTCCGCTTGGCCCTGCTCCTGCGCATGAGGACCAGTGCCATCGCAGTCCCGCTGCTGCGTCTTCTATTCGAGGGAGACGAGCGCCACGACCTCTGCTTCCCCTACATTGAGCACGCTCATCCCAAGCGTTGACCGCCCGATCCAGCTTCCTCGTGCCCGCGCCTGGGCCGCGTCTTGCATATCGCACGCCTCGGCCCCGCCTCCCGTGCAAGTCAGCCCAGCCCCAGCTCCACAGCCGCGGCCTGCCAGCTCATTCCGACTCGGCCCCTCTCCAGATCGCCCGCGCCTGGGCCTCCTTGCACAAGGCCCAGTGCACACTCCTCACCCCAGCCGGCCCAGTTCGCCTCTGCGTCATCGTGCCAAGCCCATGGGTGAGCAGTCCCTCCAGCCCTCTCCTGTACCCTTGGCCTAGTCAGATTCGGCCCATGTATTCTTTTTTCCATGCGCTACGAATTTTGCTATTTACAGAAAAACTACATATTTACAGAAAACCCCCCTAACTTCATGCATTTAATAACTTCACAACCGTGCATTGGATTAAAACAATTTATATATGAAATATGCTTAGTTTTTCATCTAGTTTCATAATATGTCATTTTCATCCATGTTTAAAATTTTTAAACTGTTGTTTGCATTAATTTGCTTAAATAACTTGTTAAGATGATTTAATTCATAACTAAATAACCGTAACTCCGAATTTAATAAACTTTATATGTAAATGGGGTGGAAAAATGCCTAGTTTAACATGGTGGCTTCACCTTGCATGTTTAACAATTCTAAAATTGTGTTTAGGGTATATCAGTACCAAATCCATAAATATGCACATGAGGTTTTTCCGGACTTGTTGCTTGTTGTTCCGGCCTCATTTAAACTTGCCTAGATAGGTAGTTTTACTATGCTTCACCCCTTGCCATGCTAAACAACATTTAATATTGTTGAGTACATAAACGAGATCAAACTAAATAACTTGAATTTGGTGTTCCGTCAATATGCAACGGAGTTGCATATTGAGCTCCACTTAATTTGTAGGATTGCCTGTGCACTTTGCCATGCCATGCTTCATTAATCCGGACATGCATCATACTTGGTTGTGCATCATGCCTTGTTCATGTGTTGGTTGTTTACTATGTTATTTGCTCCTTTCCGGTGTTGCTTCTTCGGGTTGGTTCCGATAACGTCGTGTGGTGAGGATTCGTTCGACTACGTCCGTTTGTCTTCTTCTTGGACTCGTTCTTCTTCCTTGCGGGATTTCAGGCAAGATGATCATACCCTCGAAATCACTTTTATCTTTGCTAGCTAGATGCTCGCTCTTTTGCTATGCCTATGCTATGATACCTACCACTTGCTTATCATGCCTCCCATATTGCCATGTCAAACCTCTAACCCACCTTGTCCTAGGAAACCGTTGATTGGTTATGTTACCGCTTTGCTCAGCCCCTCTTATAGCGTTGTTAGTTGCAGGTGAAGATGGAGTTTGTTCCTTCTTGGAACATGTTTTACATGTTGGGATATCACAATATCTCTTATTTAAATAATGCATCTATATACTTGGTAAAGGGTAGAAGGCTCGGCCTTATGCCTGGTGTTTTGTTCCAGTCTTGCCGCCCTAGTTTCCATCATACCGGTGTTATGTTCCTTGATTTTGCGTTCCTTACGCAGTTGGGTTATAATGGGAACCCCTTGACAGTTCGCCTTGAATAAAACTCCTCCAGCAAGGCCCAACATTGGTTTTACCATTTGCCACCTAGCCTCTTTTTCCCTTGGGTCGGCCAACCCAAGGGTCATCTTTATTAAACCCCTGGGCTAGTGCTTCTCTAAGTGTTGGTCCAACCCAGAGCACCGTGCGGGGCCGTCCCATGGCAACTTGGGTTACGTTGGCTCCCGTACGCTTAGCTTATCCGGTGTGCCCTCAGAACGAGATATGTGCAACTCCTATCGGGATTTGTCGGCACAGCGGGTGGCCTTGCTGGTCTTGTTTTAGCATTGTCGAAATGTCTTGTAACCGGGATTCCGAGCCTGATCGGGTATTCCTGGGAGAAGGAATATCCTTCGTTGACCGTGAGAGCTTGTGATGGGCTAAGTTGGGACACCCCTGCAGGGTTTTGAACTTTCGAAAGCCGTGCCCGCGGTTATGGGAAGATGGGAATTTGTTAATGTCTGGTTGTAGAAAACCTAAAACTTATCTTAATTAAAATGCATCAACCGCGTGTGTAACCGTGATGGTCCCTTTCCGGCGGAGTCCGGGAAGTGAACACGATGTTGGAGTTATGCTTGAACGTAAGTAGTCTAGGATCACTTCTTGATCATAGTTTCTCGAACGTGCTTTGCCTTCTCTTCTCGCTCTCTTTTGCGTAAGTTTAGCCACCATATATGCTAGTGCTTGCTGCTGCTCCACCTCACATACCTTTTACCTACCCATAAGCTTAAATAGTCTTGATCGCGCGGGTGTGAGATTGCTGAGTCCCCGTGACTCACAATTTACTTCCAAACCCAGATTGCAGGTGTCAATGATACCATGCAGGTGACGCAACCGAGCTCAAGGAGGAGCCTGATGAAGATCTTGTTCATTGTGTTGTTTCATTTCCAGTTGATTAGTAGTGGAGCCTAGTCGGGGCGATCGGGGATCTTTTGCATTAGGGGTAGTCTTCTTTTATTTTGGTTCCGTAGTCGGACCTTGATTGTATCTGGTTGATGTAATGCTATAATCATGTATTGTGTGAAGTGGTGATTGTAAGCCAACTCTGTACCTCTTACTTATTCAGTACATGGGATGTGTAATGATTACCCCTCTTGCGACATTGCTTACAATGCGGTTACGCCTCTAAGTCGTGCTTCGACACGTGGGAGATATAGCCGCATCGTGGGCGTTACACTGGCGGCACTGGGGGGAAGGGTACGAGGGAAGAGGGGATCGGTCCAAGGGTGCTTGCGGGGATGGGCCTACTGGCTGACTTGGCTGGGGAAGGTTGGGCCGGTGAGAGGCCCAGTTGGGCTGGACTCTCTTCTCCCTCTCTCTAATTTTCTTTAACAGAACAGCACTAGAGATAAAGAAAAGGAAGAGGGGGGTTAGGGAAAGGAATTTGGGCAAGATGTTGATTTTCCCGGACTCGCAAAAATGCGCTGGTTCCAAGAAAAATAGAAAAAAGGCATGATTGAAAGATGTAAATTCAAACTCATTTCAATTTAATTCAAATGGGTTTGAACTAGGACTTGGTAAAAGGAAGGTCCAAAAATGTTCGGATTTTTGGAGGAACCCCGGTAAAAGGGAAAAGAATTATTGGGTAAGGTTTGGGGATCAACTCGAAGCAGAAAAGGCATGGGGTTATTTTTGCAAGTGTGTTATGGTGAATTCCAAAATAAAGGAATATTTATTATAGCTCCCTAATATTGGGATATATGTTGTAAAGAGAATCACCACGTGAGTTCCCTCGGTTTAAATGTACCGAAGATCCATGCAATTTATTTAAGAAAGTTTTAGTTAGCTTTGAGAAAAAGATGGCATGATAACATGATGCAATGCAAAATATGCAAAGAGGAATGCATTCAATGCAACAAGCAAAACAAATCACATGACGAAACTCGGAAACCCTGGAAGGCATCTGAAACTACGGTCTTGGGGCGTCACAACACTCCACCACTACGAGAGGATCTCGTCCCAAGATCTAGGATGGCATCGGAGAGAAACGGAAGATGAAGAGGTAAAACAAAGTTGCTTCTTTGACAAACGAGTGAAACCAATGAACCTTGAGAGGTTAAACAATTGGATAGAAGAATACAGCAGAGATGAACGAAGTTGAAAACAATCCGTTAGAAAAGAGGAACAAGGAACAACAGATTCGGACAGCACTCCGGTCGAAAAGAGATGCAAGGCTTGATAAGGCGAAAAGAACTTGAGCAGAGGCCACAACACTCCGGTTAAAAACAAGATAGAGAGGGAAAAGAATGGTATAATTTGGGCAGCACTCCGACTGTAAATGGAAGGAATTGAACAAGATCTTGACAAACAAGATGATGGGTTGAAGAGAGCAACATCACAATGCCTCCGGAACAAAAGTAAGAATGGAATCAAAAGAATGGAGGAGAAAACAACATATTCTACCTCAAATGAGCTTGAAAAGCATATTTAGGAGAAGGGTCGAACGGAGTTGTTGGAAAACCAACAACGAAAAGAACAAGGTTGTAGTGGGCTTATGGAGAACATCTCAAAACTATGAAGTGAAATTCCACCCGAGGGAGTCCTGGATTAGGGGGTCTCTGTCCATTAGGGGGTCTCTAGACAGCCGGACTATCTCCATTGGCCGGACTGTTAGACTATGAAGATACGGGATTGAAGACTTCGTCTCGTGTCCGGAGGGGACTCTACTTGGCATGGAAGGCAAGCTAGGCAATATGGATATGTATATCTCCTCGTTTGTAACCGACCTTGTGTAACCCTAACCTCTCCGGTGTCTATATAAACCGGAGGGTTTTAGTCCATAGGACGACATACAATCATACCATAGGCTAGCTTCTAGGGTTTAGCCTCTCTGATCTCGTGGTAGATCTACTCTTGTACTACCCATATCATCAATATTAATCAAGCAGGGCGTAGGGTTTTACCTCCATCAAGAGGGCCCGAACCTGGGTAAAACAATGTGTCCCCTGCCTCCTGTTACCATCCGGCCTAGACGCACAGTTCGGAACCCCCTACCCGAGATCCGCCGGTTTTGACACCGACATTGGTGCTTTCATTGAGAGTTCCTCTGTGTCGTCGCCATTAGGCTTGATGGCTCCTACTATCATCGATAGCGATGCAGTCCAGGATGAGACTTTTCTCCCCGGACAGATCTTCGTGTTCGGCGGCTTTGCACTGCGGGCCAATTCGCTTGGCCATCTGGAGCAGATTGAAAGTTACGCCCCTGGCCACCAGGTCAGGTTTGGAAGCTTAAACTACACGGCCGATATCCGCGGAGATTCAATCTTCGACGGATTCGAGCCTCTGCCTTGTGCGCCACGCGGTCACGATGATTATGACTTAGCTCTCCCATCAGACAGTGTTAAGGAGATCGCACCGGCAGCCACTCCGACCCTCAATTCGGAGCCAGTTGCGCCTTCCGCGGACGGGTGGATGGACCCCGCCACGGAGGCCTTACCCTCAGCGGCGATCGAGCCGAACATCGACCTTACCTTGCACGAGAGCCGTGTTGTTAAACTGCCGGATCCTTCTCCGGCCACGGACTCCGAACTGCCTGCGCCCTTTCCTATCGAATCTGATTGGGCGTCGATCATGGAATTTACCTCCGTGGATATTTTTCAGCACTCGCCCTTTGGCGACATACTGAACTCGTTAAGGTCTCTCTCCTTATCAGGAGGATCCTGTACGAACTATGTCCGGCAGGACTGGGATGTGGACGACGAAGAAATTCGCGACCCACCCACCACCCACTTACTAGCCACTGTCGATGACTTAACCGACATGCTCGACTTCGACTCCGAAAACATCGACGGTATGGACGACGATGCGAGAGACAAAGAGGAACCACTGCCCGTAGGGCACTGGACGTCTACCTCATCACTTGACATATACATGGTGGACACACCAAAGGAAAACGACGACGAGGAACGGAAGGACGCAACGAAGGGTTGTCCCCTCGAGAAGCAGTCAAAGTGGCGGCGTAAGCGCCGCCCCAAATCCCGCCTTGATAGAAATAATGATCATATAGACCCAGCGTTAGAGTAGGGCGAACCACTGCTGGACCACGGCAACGCGGAGAATCAAACCGAACAAACCAACTCTGTCAAGGATAATAGTCCGGAGGACATAACACCGTACAGACGCCCGGAGCAACAAAATGCCCATCAAAGGCTTGTTGCCACTGCGAGGAGTCTAAAAAGGCAGAAGCAAAGGCTCAAGGCGGCGCAAGACACACTCCAAATCAGATGGAGTAAAATACTCAACACAGCAGCGAAGTATGGCGGTAATCGCCTCACCAAGAGCTACCCGAAGCGGAAGTTGCTACCTGAATTCGATGAGGAGGCCTTAGATCCCCCACAACAAAAAATTAAATGGCCACCCGGCCGGATAGACGACCTCACGGCCAACTTGGAGCGGCAAGCAACGCCGCATAGAAGCCAATACGCGATCCGCGCAAGTGCTCGCATCAAAAGGATGGAGCAACTAGATCCATCTATGGACCGCGCAAGCGCACTCCAGCACACGATGCAACACACCAAACATCCGAACACCACGGCACGCCCAGATACAGGGGCGCCGCACACCCCCTATGTTTCACCGATGAGGTGCTGGACCATGAATTTCTAGAGGGATTCAAACCCATAAACATAGAGGCATACGACGGAACAACAGACCCTGGGGTCTGGATTGGGGACTATATCCTCCACATCCATATGGCTCGAGGAGACGATATCCACGCCATTAAATACTTACCCCTCAAACTCAAAGGGCCAGCTCAGCACTGGCTTAAAAGCCTCCCCGGAAACTCCATTGGAAGCTGGGAAGAGCTCGAAGATGCTTTTCGGGCAAAATTTCAAGGGACTTATGTCCGACCTCCGGACGCGGACGATTTGAGTCATATAACTCAACAGCCCGGAGAGTCAGCCCGAAAGCTTTGGAACATGTTTCTTACTAAAAAGAACCAAATAGTCGACTGTCCGGACGCCGAAGCCTTGGCTGCTTTTAAGCATAGCGTCCGCGACAAATGGCTTGCCAGACACCTCGGCGAAGAAAATCCGAGAACAATGGCAGCATTAACAAGCCTCATGACCCACTTTTGCGCGAGTGAGGTAGCTGGCTAGCCAGATGCAGCACCAGCGACCCCGGTACATCCAAAGCTAGAGATGGAAACGGGAAATCACGGCGCAACAACAATAACAAACGCTGGAATAAAGAAGACATCACGAAGAGCACGACAGTAAACGCCGAATTCAAAAGCTCTCGGCCAAGTCAGCAAAAGCCGCCCTCTAAAGGTGCCAGAGATGAACTGTCCAGCCTAAACAAAATTCTGGACCAAGTATGTCAGATCCATAGAACCCCTGGTAAACCCGCTAATCATACCCACAGAGAATGTTGGGACTTCAAGCAGTCTGGCAAGCTCAACGCCGTACACAAGGGGGAGGATACACCAAGCGAAGACGAGGATGAGCCTCTCAAGCAAGACACTGGGGAACAAAAGAAGTTCCCACCAGAAGTCAAAACAGTCAACGTGTTACACGTGATCAAGGGAAGCAAAGCGGCACTCCCAGAGAGACATGCCCAAGGGCCTATCACAGCGAAGTCCTGCCACTGGTCGTCTCAAACGATCACTTTCGACCATCGTGATTACTCAGCAAGTATCCGACGTGCAGGATGGGCTGCCCTGGTATTAGACCCAATAATTAACGGATACCACTTTACACAAGTCATGATGGACGGTGGCAGTAGTTTAAACCTGATTTACCAGGATACAATCCGCGAAATGGGGATAGACCCAATGAAAATCCTCCATAGCAACACTACCTTTAAAGGAGTAACGCCAAGCCCAGGGGCTCACTGCACGGGCTCCCTGCTACTAAAAGTTATATTCGGCTTCCCTGATAACTTCCGTAGCGAACATTTAACCTTCCACATTGCTCCGTTCCAAAGTGGCAATCAAGCACTACTTGGACGCGAAGCTTTTGCTCGCTTTAATGCAATACCGCATTATGCTTCCCTCACGCTCAAGATGCCCGGTCCACGTGGCATCATTACAGTGAACGGAAATATTGAGCAATCTTTGCGCGCCGAAAAGAATGCGATTGCCTTAGCAGCCGCACACTAAAAACGGCCTCACAAACTAAAGCATTCGATAGGTCGTCAAGACCACGGACATGGCTAGACGAGTCCGGCGCAGCTATATGTAATTCATACCAGATTGAGGGCCACACCCCTATTACAAATACAAGGGGCTCAATGCGCGCAGACAAGTGGCAATTTTTTACTCATTTTCAATTATACATGGTTTCTTTAAAAAACCACATTTGTGCACGACAACTTTTTCACCTAAGTTCCTCTCTTTTACAGATGACCACCGTGCTACACCCGTCTAGGATACGGCACAACGGAGACACAGGCGCAGACGTGCAGCAGGGACCCACTCCAAGGATTCTTTTTAGATTAAGACCCTGCGTAAACCTTTTTTACTGTCTCTTGTTGATACACATCCCTCGAATTCTTAGTACAATTGAGAAGGATGCTGACGTCTTGGCATGTGGCCACGTCAGAATAATGCACGTACCTGGACACAAGGGGCTTCTTACAAAGGGCACTATTTAGGCCCGGTTTATACCATAAAGGCCGAATACCTTAGGGAGTGTTCGGCATCGCGAGTTTGGCCTTATATGCATCAGCTCCGAATCATTGTCTTTGGTCAAATGTTGGGTTTGCCTGGCTCCTGTGTTTTGGTGCCTTAAATTCCGCTTTATCGGCTAAGGCAGCACCAGGAGAACTACTGTGATTGTGCCCTGGTTCATCCAGACGAGCACCTAAGTAGAGAAAGCCAAAAACTGACTGTCATGATATAGCGTGAGACTGGTCAACCACTCGATGACCTATCGAAATGTTAGAATTCCTCCGCCTTAACGAAGGGCCATTTTTCGGCCAGGCATGTACGCACCCCAAGATCGGGAGAGTGCGGAGCCACCAGGGGCTATCTAGTAGCCCCACTGTCAAACTCCTATGGCTAAGTGAAAGTGTTAAAGCTTATAGTCCGGTTGCCTCGTTCGCTGCGCCATCACCTCCTTATTAGGACCAAGACGTTGGGTTAAGTGTGAATACGCGTTTTCTGCGAACACCCCCGCATTATATGCGTGGGGGCTAAAGCCGACGACTGCAATCTTTCAGGTTATACACATGTATACATAAACGGCCGCACAGGAGGCATCATATTACTTTCGGGCAAAAGTATAAATACAGCCTTAATAAATTTCATAAAAACATTGTGTTTACAATGGGAATACATGTCACTCAAACATAATATTCTTTGAGCACTGGGCCTCTATCAAATGAGCGCCCTCGAGAACTTCTTCGAAATAGTGCTCGGCAGCCACTCGGCCTATGGCCGAACCCTCCGCCGCAACAGTGGTAGCATCCATCTCTGCCCAGTATGCTTTGACATGGGCAAGGGCCATTCGCGAGCCCTCTATACACGCCTACCTCTTCATCACATTAATGCGCGGCACCGCTCCAAGGAAGTGCTGCACTAAGCTGAAATAGCTGTTCGGCTTCGGTTTTTCCGGCCACAGATGATCTACGACGGACCTCATGGCGAGTCCGGACAACCTGTTGAGTTCGGCCCATTCGGCTACCTGATCAGTCAATGGAAGCGGACGCTCTGGAACGTTAAACTGCGACTAGAACAGCTTGTCCACTTCACGATCTGTTTGATCTCGGAAGTATTCGGCCGCATCAACAGCGCTCGCCGCCAAGTCCATATATGCGTCTGCCGAACTCCACATCCGATCCAGAGGGGCATACCGCAGATCTCTGAACTTCCTCCACAGCAAAAAGGGCTTCCCAGCCGCAATATCCCCGGCTTCACACAGCTCTTCCTTCTTTGCCCTCATAGCAGAGCGGGTGTCTTTGGTCGCCACAGCGGCCTTTTAAAGGTCCGTCGCCTTCGCTCAGTTTCCTTCTTCAAGGAGCTGGCAGCGGTCGGCAGTGTGTTTTAACTTTACAACCATCTTGGCCATTTTATCTTTGCTCTCGCAATGTGCAGCCTTTTCGGCTCTTAACTCTTCGGCCGCCTTTAAAGCGGCCGCATTACTAATTCTTGCTTGTTCCTTGGCTCGGGCAAGTTCCGCCCGAAGGCTCTCCACGGTGGCAGCTCCGTCTGCAATCACAGCATATTAAAGATACCGGCATCATGCTGCTCTTATTATGTGACATTCACCAGAAAACATTACTTACCCTGTGATTCATCAAGCCGCTTGTTAACAAGCTCAATGTCGGCGTCTGCCGCATCCAGTTGCCGCTTTAATTCGGCAAACTCACTAGTCCAGCTAGCCACCGGAGCTTCCACCACCTGCACATAAAGGCAGTCTGGTTATTGCCTGGGACTATGATCCTCTGTTCGCCGCCATTCTCGACAACAACCAGAGTCTCAGGGGCTACTATCTACATAGGGCACACCCAACATGTGCGGTACTATCAAATATCATTTCACGTACCTCAAAGCCTGTCAGTAGACTCATAAAGGCTTCATGTAATCCGCTTTCGGCGGACGAAATTCTTTCCATCACCATACCCATTAGCGTACGGTGTTCTTCTGAGATGGCCGCTCGCTCCAAAGGCTCCCTCAGAACGTCCGACCGCATACCAGACGGTGCCGGACTCTATTGTTTTCTCTCTTCGATAGCCGGACGTTGGGGACTTCGGGTGACTATGGGATTATCTTCTGGCCTCACCGGATCCGGAGAGGCCCTCCATGACGACACTTCGGGGTCGCCCGCTTCTTGAGTGGAGGAGTCCGGGGGAGGCGTTTCGCTCTCCATCATCTTCGGAAGAAGATCCCCCGAAGACGAGCTCAGCTGAGAAGGGCTAAGACCCGAACTGCATGATATATGCGGCGGTTATTCTCCTCAGAGGAACGGTAGTATCCCTTCACTATAAAAGTATTTTTTGAATCAATTACGACTCGTTGGAGGGCTGATCCTCCCGCGGACTTTGTGCGGCAAGAGCACCGCTCGAGGCAGGACCCTGTGTTGGAGACTTCTTCTCTTGTTTGGAGGTCTCGGCTTCTAGATCCTCAGAAGCAGTCCTCTTCCTCCCCCGGTTATCCTCCTTTATGGAGGCGCTCATTCCCTCGGATGGAACTGGCAGCGATGGGGGGGGCACTTTGGCCCATATTATTCCCCGATGTATCTTCCTTCGAGGGCTCGGGGCAAGGTGCGAGTTTGAGCATCTTTTTCAGCATCGGATTTTCCAAACCCTCAGGGAGGGGGGCCGAACAACGAATCATCTTCGCTTTTGTTAGCCAGTCCTAGTCAAAGAGCGATTTATCAGAGATGACGTCATGATGAATAAAATACGGTGTGTTCGGCTAGAGGATTACTTACTTGTTCGGCGACGCGGTTACTGCTCAGGCCCACGTCCTCGGTAGTATCCGGACACTCTATTTGAGGTCCGAAGAATGACTTGTACATTTCCTCATGTGTCAGGCCGGGGAAACTTTGAATAGCACGCGGTCCTTCTGGGTTGAACTACCATAAGCGAAGGGGCCGGCGTTTGCAGGGCTGGACTCGACGAACCAGCATAACTTGCACTACCACAACCAAATTAAAATCTCCCTCGAAGAGATCTTGAATGCAGCATTGCAGTATAGGCACGTCCTTGGCTGGACCCTAGCTCAGTCCTCTGCTAATCCATGACATCAGTTGTGGTGGGGGGTCCGAGCGGAAAGCGGGGGCAGCCGCCCACTTGGCACTTCTGGGAGCCATGATGTAAAAGCACTCCCGTTGCCATAATCCGGACACCTCTGGAAAGGAACCTTTCGGCCACGGAGCTCCTGCCATCTTGCTTATTGACGCGCCTCTGCACGCTGCATGTTGCCCCTCGATCATCTTCGGCTTCACTTCAAATGTCTTGAGCCACAGGCCGAAGTGAGGGGTAATGCGGAGGAAGGCCTCACACACGACAATAAATGTCAAGATGTGGAGAAAGGAGTCTGGAGCTAGATCGTGGAAATCTAGCCCGTAATAGAACATCAAACCCCTGATGAAGGGATCCAGAGTGAGGCCTAGGCCTCAGAGGAAGTGGGAGACGAACACGACGTTCTCGTTGGGTTCGGGAGTGGGGACGACCTGTCCTTGAGCAGGCAGCCGATGCGAAACCTCGGCGGTCAGGTATCTGGCCTCCCTCAACTTCTTGATATCCTCTTCCGTGACGGAGGAGGGCATCCATCAGCCTTGAAGGCCGGATCCGGACATGATTGAAGATCCGAAGCACCTGACCTGGGCTTTGGGTGTTAGAACTCAAGGCGGGGGAGGGGTTCGATTGAGCACGAGAGGGAAAAGGCAAAAACCTTGTCCCTTTATAAAGAGGGTGAATATCAAGCGTCCTCACCATGGTCGTTTGGACTTGCCTATAATCTAGGAGTCCTAGACACGGTTGGGTTACCCACGACCGTATTAATCAGAATCCCGTAATTGGGGGAACATGATCTCTGCTTTGACAAGACGTGTCAAGAAACCGCCTCGCGTTATGTGTGGAGCTGGTTGAAGAAAAACGGTTCGAATAAGCACCGGGCCATGGCATAATGTCATGTTGCCAAAACGTGTCAGCGGATTAAGATTTGTGGAAATATTATTCTCTACGGTGGTAGGTGGAACTTATTTTGCAGGGTCGGACACTGTCCTTATATTCAAAATTCTTCCGTGGTGTATTCAGAGGAGGAACCTGCCTTGCAATGCCGAAGACAATACTGCGCGCCAGACTCATCGTCATTGAAAGCCTGGTTCAGGGGCTACTGAGGGAGTCCTGGATTAGGGGGTCTCCGGACAACCGGACTATCTCCATTGGCCGGACTGTTAGACTATGAAGATACGGGATTGAAGACTTCGTCTCGTGTCCAGAGGGGACTCTATTGGCGTGGAAGGCAAGCTAGGCAATATGGATATGTATATCTCCTCCTTTGTAACCGACCTTGTGTAACCCTAACCTCTCCGGTGTCTATATAAACCCGAGGGTTTTAGTCTGTAGGACGACATACAATCATACCATAGGCTAGCTTCTAGGGTTTAGCCTCTCTGATCTCATGGTAGATCTACTCTTGTACTACCCATATCACCAATATTAATCAAGCAGGACGTATGGTTTTACCTCCATCAAGAGGGCCCGAACCTGGGTAAAATATTGTGTCCCCTGCCTCCTGTTACCATCTGGCCTAGACACACAGTTCAGAACCCCCTACTCGAGATCCGCTGGTTTTGACACCGACACCGCCACTAACGGAAATAATAGATTGGATTGATATCAACAAGGAGACGAGAAACTTATTTCACCGGGAGGATAAATGAAGAACTTGGGTCATTTATAAGCACCATAAATAGCAACAACCCTTAGGGAAAGCTTTAGGTTAAATATAACCCAAGATACTCCAATGAAGGGATTGATGGGTTGAAAAGATGTCCTGAATGAGCTGAAAATGATGGATTTAAAATATGTCATTTCGGCCGACTTGTGAATCATGACACAAGAAGGGAGCTTTCAAAATGACATAACACCACCTCAAAAGATAAGGTAGAACAAATGCACTTCGGAATGCAAGATGAAGAACACTTCAGTTCCTTTGAAAAGAATCCCGATGAACACTTCGAGAAGTAATTAAATCTTTGATGAGCCATTATGTAGAGCCTCCATGAAGAACTCCGGTAACAAAAGGATGATCAAACAAAAGGAAGGAGAAGTTGAAAACACAAGGTGAAGCCTTGCGATGATTTAGATGGAGCTTCGCAACGAGATAATGCGGAAAAATATGGAACTCTAGAAAAGAAAGATGAACAAATAAAATCAAGAATTTTGATGCACCTTCGGAATAAGAAATTAATCACTTGGATGAAACAAGAGTAACAATTACATTATGCTTATTTGACATACTACTTATTCTCGTAGAAAGGATTAAGATAGATATATTGCAAACTTGAGAAGGTCTTCAACGAATCGTCGGTAGGATTTGAAAACAACGAATGAATTGATATGAAAACGAAGGAAGAAGAAACTTGAACAAACCACCGTAAGAATTGAAAAAGAACGAAGAAAAAATAAAGAAACACCGGGAAGAATTAAAGAACGAATGAAGATACTTGGGGGAATTTGAATCATGAGAACGAATAGATCATGAACTGACTAGAGAGTACTTGAGCGATGCACCAGTAAGATTTGGAGAACAAGAGCTGAAAGCCAAATATGAATAATCCCTAAATGATGGCCTTCGGAGAATCAAACTGATAGACTCTTGAAATGCTCCGCATGGGTGAAAAGAATTCTCACAATCGAAAACAATTATGAGAGGATGGCATCAAGCTAGAACCATGAATCTGCGAGAGAACAGACCAAGATTTGAGAGAAACTCTTCTTCGGTCTTCAAGTGTTGAGAATGATGATGAGAAACACCACCACAAATTGTTGAGGCACTCCGGAAAAGAAATTAGAAAGGTTGAACCGACGATGAAAAGAATTTGACCGATCTTGGAGAAATACATATGACTGATGATAATTCATTCTTACGTCATACTTTGAAAGGAATTCAGAAATTACTCCGGAAAATTAGAAGAGTCAGGTAAGATGCTGGGAAAAGACATGTGGGCTAGGGCTCACTCAAGAGAAAAAGACCGTTGAACGATTACTTGAAAGGGAGACTTCGCTGGTTGAATTAAATGGCTTGAATAAGATAACAACCTCAAAAGAACTTGAACGAATTGAGAATGGAAACTAGAATCTTCTGAGATATCTTCAGCACTCCGAAACAATTGAATAGTGAGAAGTGGAAGGTTAAGAGGTGCACCTGCATGATTTAACATTTGAAACGAGGAAAGGAATATGATCAACACTAAAAGCTTGAATTGAATCCACTTCAGAGGAAAAGAGAACGAAGAATGATGAACTTGAGGCTCCGTTAGTATCTTCCTAAGAATCACCAGATAAGAACATTGACAGAAAAGAATGGGGAAGCTTCACATCCATAAAATGGATATTTGCTTAAGAAATCCGAGTCCTTTAAGAAAAAGGGATGTGTGGGCAGGAAAACAAAGGCAACTTGGGGACGGATGAAACAAACACCGGTTGGAAAGAATTGTAAAGACAACCTCGATGATCAAGAAGGATTGGTATTCACATAGAAGTATGAGAACACCACTTAGGGAAGGTATGGAATCAACACTTCACATTGAAGCAACTCGAATACAACAACTCAAAACAAAACGAAGGATTGGCTTGCAGAATAAGCCTGAACAAACATATGATAGAGATTTCGTCCGAAGTTTTCGTGGTGGGGCCAACACGGGCTCGATCGTACAGCACCATCATGTACAAGGCAGTGCACATGACATACGAAGCGTCCCCGAGTCAGCATAGCCAAGGACTCTTTAAGACACAAAGAGACCACTGTAAAACCAACCATGGATAGGCGGACCACTAGACGTCGAACCCTAATTTCATAGCATACATCTGTCGGAAAGATATCCTAGGAGCTACTTGAATTCCCACTTATAAACTCCCGAAATTTTCTGGTTATGCAATCAGGTGTTGGGGATACAGGGGAAACATAAAATCTCACCCAAACTAACAAATCCTACATCCAACTGTATCCGTCCTTCAACACATAACCAAGAAACCATCGGAAATCATTTACCTCAACCATCAAAAAGCATCCATTATACGAGTTATGGCAATACTCCCGAACTCCCGCCCCAGTACTAGGTGGTGTCGAGGTTATCTCACCAACAACTGCATGAAAGAGATTTTCGATGTCGGTGAAACTCAGGTATTCCATAACTGCAACCATAAAATTGTGACGACAACAACTCAGAGCTCAACTCCCCGGGACACTGCCACAACCACTAAATGTCAGGCGGCACCAAGAACAATGTTCTCGTCACAAAACCATCGGAACGATTCCAGGATACCCACGTGATCCTAAGTTTTTTTAGTGAAATTTGAGAAGAGAAGAGTCAAAACTCTACATCAGGAGGTCTCACCAGAGCGACGAAGGGACTGAGGAGTAAAAAGAATCCTACTCTCCGATATATATAATCCTATGAGACTCAAAACATTTTTCTAGACTCAACAACGGCAGCGATTCGATCAAGCAGGGGGGCTCCTAAGTCAGGGAAGGCTCTGATTACCAACTTGTAACACCCACGATGCGGCTATATCCCCCACGTGTCGGAGAACGACTTAGAGGCATAACCGCATGGTAGGCATGTCGCAAGAGCGGTAATCTTTACACATCCCATGTACCGAATAAGAAAGGGATACAGAGTTGGCTTACAATCGCCACTTCAGACAATACATAAATATAGCATTACATCATCCAGAATACAATCAAAGTCCGACTAAGGAACCAAAATAAAAGAAGACCACCCCTAATGCTAGATCCCCGATCGCCCCAACTAGGCTCCACTACTGAACGAAAGGAAACGAAACAACACAATGAACAAGATCTTCATCGAGATCCCAACTGAGCTGGGTTGCGTCACCTACACGGTTATCATCGGCACCCGCAAATGTTTGAAGTAATCTGTGAGTCACGGGGACTCAGCAATCTCACACCCGCGAGATCAAGACTATTTAAGCTTATTGGTAGGAAAAAGGTAGTGAGGTGGAGCTGCAGCAAGCACTAGCATATATGGTGGCTAACTTACGCAAATAAGAGCGAGAAGAGAAGCAAAGCATGGTCGGAAACTAGAAGTGATCAAGAAGTGATCCTGAAACTACTTACGTTCAAGCATAACACAAGAACCGTGTTCACTTCCCGGACTCTGCCGGAAAGAGACCATCACGGATACACATGCGGTTGATGCATTTTAATTAAGTTAAGTGTCAAGTTCTCTACAACTGGACATTAACAAATTCCCATCTGCCCATAAGCGCGGGCACGGCTTTCGAAAGTTCAAAACCCTGCAGGGGTGTCCCAACTTAGCCCATCACAAGCTCTCACGGTCAACGAAGGATATTCCTTCTCCCAGGAAGACCCGATCAGACTCGGAATCCCACAAGACATTTCGACAATTGTAAAACAAGACCAGTAAAGCCGCCCGGATGTGCCGACAAATCCCAATAGGAGTTGCACATATCTCGTCCTCAGGGCACACCGGATGAGCCATACATCGTGTCGGCATAGACCCTGGTTGCCCAGGGGGCGCCAGACATCGCTCAGGTTGGACCAACACTTAGAGAAGCACTGGCCCGGGGGGGTTAAAATAAAGATGACCCTCGGGCTCTAGAAACCCAAGGGAAAAAGGCTAGGTGAGGCAAATGTAAAATCAAGGTTGGGACTTGCTGGAGGAGTTTTATTCAAAGCGAACTGTCAAGGGGTTCCCATAACACCCAACCATGTAAGGAACGCAAAATCAAGGAACATAACACCGGTATGACGGAAACTAGTGCGGCAAGAGTGGAACAAAACACCAGGCATAAGGCCGAGCCTTCCACCCTTTACCAAGTATATAGATGCATTAATTAAAATAATAGATATAATGATATCCCAACATATCCATTTTCCAACATGGAACAAACTCCATCTCCACCTGCAAATAGAAACGCTCTAAGAGGGGCTGAGCAAAGCGGTAACATAGCCAAACAACAGTTTGCTAGGAAAGGTGGGTTAGCAGCTTCACATGGCAATATGGGAGGCATGATATAGCAAGTGGTAGGTATCGCGGCATAGCAATAGAGCGAGCAACTAGCAAGCAAAGATAGAAGTGATTTTGAGGGTATGGTCATCTTGCCTGAGATCCCGCAAGGAAGAAGAACGAGTCCAGGAAGAAGACAAACGGACATAGTCGAACGGATCCTCACAAACGCGACGTTATCGGAACTAGCCCGAAGAAGCAACACCGGAAAGAAGCAAACAACATAGTAAACAACCATCACATAATCATGGCATGATGCACAACCAAGTATGATGCATGTCCGGTTTAATGAAGCATGGCATGGCAAAGTGCAACAAACAAAACTACAAGTTAAGTGGAGCTCAATATGCAATGAGTTGCATATTGACGAAACACCACATGACTTATTTAGTTCACTCTCGTTTAGGTACTCAACAATATTAAATGTTGGTTAGCATGGCAAGAGGTGAAGCATAACAAAACTATACTCTCTAACAATTTAAATGGGGCTGGATATAACAAGCAACAAATCCGGTAATCCCCATATGCATTAGCAATTTAATGCAACAACAATTTTAAACATTTTAAATGTTATTATCATGATGTGGATGACATGCAAGTTTTATGCAATATTTATGAAAATGTTGGCATGATAAGATATGAGGCATTTGTCATCATGGCGGAAACAAAAGGGGTGCCACGGTGACGATAATGAAACGGTGCCACGGCAACGTTCCGGTTCCGACTACTCATTGAGACGTCGGTGCAAAATAAAGTGTGGCGGGAGCATGCAAAAGATGGTGGGGTGATCCCGGTTACCGGGTTCCCACGTGTCGACGAAGGTGACAAGGCAAAAGAGGGGCAACGTGCACCGGCAATTCGAGCACGGAGCAAGCACAAGCATCTCATACATCACACATGCATTCGTTCACGGGCGATCGTCTCGGGGTTATACCTTCGAAGCGTGCGTTATCAGAGGGGTTCGAGTTCGATGCGGTGTAGGGGAAGTAGACGTTCTCGAGACGTTCGTAGTGGAAGTAGTCGTTCTCGCATGCTCTAGGGTCAACGGTAGAGGTTTCGCGATCTCGACGACGGTAGTGGTACATGTTTATCATAGCATGAGTTTCCGTAGATGTTCGGGGTCACGGCGAGGAACTTGATGCATCATTGAACTTGGCGTCCGAGGAATTCCGCATAGTCGTACATGAGTCATAGTCAAACTTGATGATTCCGTTACACGGTTCTTCGGAGACGGTAGTTATTCTCGGTTCGTAGACGAGCTTGACGGATCCGAGGGCTCCGTCCATCGGGGTACTTAGCGCAACGCCATGTAGTCGTACACATTCCGTATATGTTCATGTAATCGGTGTCGTGGTACTTGCGGTCTTCGGACTTTTCGGTCCCGTTCTTGCGATGGCAGTCGTTCACGTTCGTTCAGAGAGGTACTTGGTCTTGCGAAGAGGTACTTGGCGTAAATCCACGGAGACGGTCTTGACATGCAACGAGCAACAACGTGGTGTACAGATGCAGTAGTGGTCTTGCCGGTGTCGTGGCCGGAGCGGGGTGGACCTAGCAAGGTCCTGCCCTGGGTCGGCGTTGGTCGGTGGTGAGTAACAGCTCGGGTCAAGGACCCGTGGTGGTGCTGCTCCGCACAAAGGAGGACATGCCAGGAGGAGTAGGGGTGCTCGGTCTCTGGTCGGCGATGGTGCGGTGCAGGCAGGGTGCGGCTCAGGCTGCTGCTGCTCGCGTGCTCCAGCGCAGGCGGAGCCAACAACGAGGAGGCGAAGGGTGCAGGGGCACACGGGGAGGGGGTTTGCGGGTGAGCAACCAGGCACGCGGCAGGGATCCATGCCACGTGAGGAAGAGGAAGCGGAGATCCGCGACAAGCGACAGAAGAGCTCAAGGTCGAGGCAAGGATACAGAGGACGGAGTCGCATGAAGCAGAGGCGAGGGGCGCAGGCGGATGGTCGGGGTGCACGGAGCGGCGACGGTCGCTGGAGCTTGAGGGCGCAGGGCCATGACGGTCGCGAAGGCGGCGGCGGGCCTGGTCGAGAGGGAGAGATGGGGATCGGGAAGAGCGGCGCTGGTCTCTCTCTGACAACGTGTCGAGTGAGGAGGGAATCGAGCGCACGGGGATGGGCTCGGGCTTCTCCCTGGCGGCGAAGGGTGGAAGGGTACGAGGGAAGAGGGGATCGGGCCAGGGGTGCTAGGGTTAGAGCGGGGGTAGGTGGGCTTGCGGGGATGGGCCTGCATGCCGACGTGGGTGGGGAAGGTTGGGCTGGTGAGAGGCCCAGTTGGGCTGGACTCTCTTCTCCCTCTCTCTAATTTTCTTTAACAGAACAGCACTAGAGATAAAGAAAAGGAAGAGGGGGGTTAGGGAAAGGAATTTGGGCAAGATGTTGATTTTCCCGGACTCACAAAAATGCGCTGGTTCCAAGAAAAATAGAAAAAAAGGCATGATTGAAAGATGTAAATTCAAACTCATTTGAATTTAATTCAAATGGGTTTGAACTTGGACTTGGTAAAAGGAAGGTCCAAAAATGTTCGGATTTTTTGAGGAACCCCGGTAAAAGGGAAAAGAATTATTGGGCAAGGTTTGGGGATCAACTCGAAGCAGAAAAGGCATGGGGTTATTTTTGCAAGTGTGTTATGGTGAATTCCAAAATAAAGGAATATTTATTATAGCTCCCTAATACTGGGATATATGTTGTAAAGAGAATCACCACGTGAGTTCCCTCGGTTTAAATGGATCGAAGATCCATGCAATTTATTTAAGAAAGTTTTAGTTAGCTTTGAGAAAAAGATGGCATGATGACATGATTCAATGCAAAATATGCAAAGAGGAATGCAACAAGCAAAACAAATCACATGACTAAACTCGGAAACCCTGGAAGGCATCTGAAACTCCGGTCTTGGGGCTTCACATTACAAGTCTATAGTCACCTACTATGTGTTATGATCCGGCAACCCCGAAGTGACAATAATCGGGACCACTTCCGGTGATGACCGTAGTTGGAGGAGTTCATGTATTCACTACGTGTTAATGCTTTGGTCTGGTACTCTACTAAAGGGAGGCCTTAATATCCCTTAGTTTCTGCTAGGACCCCGCTGCCACGGGAGGGTAGGACAAAAGATGTCATGCAAGTTCTTTTCCATAAGCACGTATGACTATATTCGGAATACATGCCTACATTACGTTGATGAAATGGAGCTAGTTCTGTGTCACCCTATGTTATGACTATTACATGATGAACCACATCCGGCATAATTCTCTATCACCGATCCATTGCCTACGAGCTTTCCATATATTGTTCTTCGCTTATTTACTTTTCTGTTGCTATTGTTACAATCACTACAAAATACCAAAAACATTACGTTTGTTGTCGTTACCTTTTGCTACCGTTACCACTACTATCATATTACTTTGCCACAAAATACCTTGCTGCAGATATTAAGTTTCCAGGTGTGGTTGAAGTGACAACTCAGCTGCTAATACTTGAGAATAATCTTTGGCTCCCCTTGTGTCGAATCAATAAATTTGGGTTGAATACTCTACCTTCGAAAACTGTTGCGATCCCCTATACTTGTGGGTTATCAAGACTATTTTCTGGCACCGTTGCTGGGGAGCATATCTCTATTCATTGAGTCACTTGGGATTTATATCTGCTTATCATTATGAAGAACTTAAGAGATCCAAAAACCAAGATTTATCCCTCAACTAGGAGGGGGGGTAAGGAACTGCTATCTAGCTCTGCACTTGATTCACCTTCTGTTTTGAGTAAGCTCGCGACACCTAAACCTGCTTCTGCTATTGATTCTGATATGTCGCATATTATTGATGATGCCACTTCTACTATGCATGATACTTATGATGAAACTACTTCTATGCCTGATACTATTGTGCCACTTGGTGAATTTCTTGATGAACAACTTGCTAGGGCTAGAGAGAATGATATTATTGAAACTGATAATACTGATGAAAGTGATTATGAAGGCTCTCCTAATAAATATGAATTACCTGTTGTGCCTGAGGGCTATGTCATGGATGAAGAAACTAAAAGAAACATTCTTGCTTGCAATGATAGAAGTGATCTTAAGAAATTATTAGCTAAGCTTAAACAAAAAAACTCTGAATGCTAGAATGAAATATGATCCTGCTTATGCTACTTCACCTATGTTTGTTACTGATAAGGATTATGAATTCTCTATTGATCCTGATATTATTACTTTGGTTGAATCTGATCCTTTTTATGGCTATGAATCTCAAACTGTTGTGGCACATCTTACTAAATTAAATGATATAGCTACCTTGTTCACTAATGATGAGAGAACTCACTACTTTTAAATCCTTAAAATATTCCCGTTCTCATTAAAGGGTGATGCTAAGATATGGTTTAATTCTCTTGATCCTGGTTGTGTGCGTAGTCCCCAGGATATGATTTATTACTTCTCTGCTAAATATTTCCCTGCTCATAAGAAACAAGCTGCCTTAAGGGATATATATAATTTTGTGCAACTTGAAGAAGAGAGTCTCCCACAAGCTTGGGGGAGGCTTCTCCAATTACTTAATGCTTTGCCTGATCATCCTCTTAAGAAAAATGAAATACTGGATATCTTTTGTAATGGACTAACCGATGCTTCCAGAGATTACCTGGATAGTTGTGCTGGTTCTATTTTCTAGGAAAGAACACCGGATGAAGCTGAAATTCTATTGAATAATATGTTGCCAAATGAAAATAATTAGGCACTTCCTAAGCCAACTCTTGAGCCTATTCCTAAACCAACTCCGAAGAAAAGGGGTGTTCTATTTCTCAATCCTGAAGATATGCAAGAGGCAAAGAAATCTATGAAAGAAAAGGGTATTAAAGCTAAAGATGTTAAGAATTTACCTCCTATGGAAGAAATACATGGTCTTAATTTACTGCCTGTTGAAGAAATATATGGTTTTAATCCATCACCTTGTGGCACCCGACTCAGAGAAACCAGAACGCCCCGTATTCCAGCCCAGAGATCGAGGAGAAGTCTTCTGGAATACGACACTGCTTAGCATAGAACAAACCAGATTTCTATTATAACACGAATATGAATACAAGGTCTCCGATATTACAATGAATAACATCGGTACGACGACACTACGCCAACCACAGTTGCTCTATACAAGCAGCAGAACAACTCGAAACAGCAGAAAAACTTCTTGCAGCGGAACAACGACGACGGTGGTGAACTCCAATCCATAGGGACTCTAGCTGAAATGTTTATCCTAGCTCGCGAACATAGGAACAACACCAAACAAGCAAGCAATCCGGGCACGACCTGCAAACTGGCATGACACGCCAGGTAGGTACATTGAATGTACTTGCAAGAATTATCAGACGCATTCACAATAACCAGACGCATTCAAGACAAACAACAGCATGACAATTACAGGTTGAGCAAGAATTATCATGATATCATCAGAATAACATGGCATGAACAACATGAACATAATACTGCTAGAACAATATGATCATGGCATGATCAATATGAACATAATGCTACTAGAACAATATGATCATGGCATGAACAATATATGTCTGACAATACCAGCATGCAACATGATGACACTATATGCACCATTTATTCTGCTCGGGTTATCTCATAACCATCACATGCAACACTTACCAACCTCGGACATTACACGATCATCTCAGGATCAAATCAAGCTTGGCATAACAATACCATAGTAATCATTAAATGACCATGAGGAGCTTGATCTTTACCCATGATTCTCGCACAACATCACGAATATCCAACAACTTGGTATCCTTGATACCACGGTGATCATTCCGGCGATCACAATCATGACCAACACTTGGTCTCAAACCGTGATCCTTCCGGCGATCACAACCAACTTATCTCCTCATCGAACCGGGGTTGTTATTAAACACATTATTATTAATACTGTTGACTCACAGTGGAACCGACACGAACTGGGCCCTTATCCACGGGCGCGGCTATCGATAGTTTTAATATACACTCTGCAGAGGTTAGTACACTGTACCCACACTACGGAACCCATGGTCTCGCACTCCCATTCGGGTGGACCAACGGCGTTCCGACAAAACCGATCTACTGCCATGACACTCTCCCGGCCACTCCGACCAACTCCCCTTTGGGCTAAGTCATGGGTGGCCCCGTGTCTACCAAAGACACAACGGCCACCCTCGTGGCCCATCCCAAACAGGGACAAACGTGCTTATCATCCAATCTACAGGCACACAAGTTTTTGTCCGCCTACCTGATCAGGGTAAGCACGCCCATAACCTTCCCTAGTTGGAGACACCGGCGAGAGGCATGACAATAGACCTAGTTAGGACCTTCCCATACCGGCAAGTGTGGTTGCACTGGTCAGCTCGATATGGTGGCACCATGACTCGGCCAACAGTTGTTCAAGTTTAATTTAATCTGGTTAAACTTGAATGCAAATATGCTGAGCCATGATAAAATAACATGATGCAATTGCAAAGCATGAGCATGATATCAACATAAGCATGAGAGTACGACATAACTATCCACTATATCAACAATGAATCATATCCAACTGAGCATGGCATATTGAGTAACATGAACATCACAAGTACACACTTCTCAGAAACATAGCATGACCACTAGCATCAACAATAAATATCATGCAAGAACATAACAACAATGCAAGCATTTAACCAACGGTATGCAATAAAACATGCATAACAATGGCACTCTGAACAGACGATAGTCATGCACGGAAGACCATTACCGACATCAACATGTACTACTAGCAAGCATAAGCATATGAAAGGAATACTAACAACTAGCAGGGCATGACAACTAGGTGCATAACAACATAGCAAGAAAGTAAGCACTAACCAGGAATCATTACCGAAACAATGATAACCACATTTTAAACAAGAAAACATTTAATAAATATTCAAGTTGAAAACCATGGCTACTGCATGACTATCATGCAAGTGGGTATTGTGGCTTGCCTGGGGATGAAGAAATCACCGGGAAGAAGTGCGGGGAAGCCGCATAATTGTTTGCCGAAAACAGTTCTCTCTCGGAGGGGCTGCTTTCGTGCAAGGGAAAAAAGGTCATTTTCACAGTTTCAAACCATAGTGAAAATGAATCCAACAGAACAAGCTCGACGAAACAAAGAATTGGGCTTTGGTTTCACCTTAATCGGAGTCTCGAGCAAAAAGATATGATAGTTTTTCTGCCAGGGTCCCATATGTAAAGAAATGTTTTTCAGCCTGGGCCTAAGTAGAAAAACTAAAAGCATAAAACAAAGAATACGCTTTCCTAGAATAGAAAATGCACTCCGCCACTTGACGCTTCCACTTACCCAGTCAGCAGAGGCGGGACCGGGCACGTGGTCGCTAACGGGCGGGTCCCATGGGGATGGGGCCCGTCACTTATCCACGTGGACCAGGCAGGTCAACGTGCAGCGGCGGGACCGGCCGCCTGGGTCGCTGCCTGGTGGGGTCAGGGAAAGGAGGGGGCCTGCCTGGCCTCGTCTCCATCTCCTACCTCGCGCGTGCCCGACGGAGCAGAGCAGGGGCGCGGCTCCAGCGAGGGTTGCTAGCAGCTCTGGCCACTGTTCAAGGCACCGAGGTTACCGGCAGGTTCGGGATGATGAGGCGGCTCCGTTCCAAGGTAGCACAGTCGCCGGGGACACGAGGTCGAGGAGGACAGGGGCTATGGCGGAGGGAAGCTACGGGTGGAGATGGGCTCGTGGCCATAGTGCCTCCAGCGAGGGTGAGAGGGCATGGGGAGGATCGCCGGAGTGAGGGGATCTCACTGGTGGTGGCTAGCGGCAGGGAGGAGGTGCAGACCACAGGAATCAAAGAGGGGCAGAGGCGGCGGCCATGGCAGCAGTGGGAGGGAAGGAGAGCTTCTCGAACTCAGTTGGGTGGTCGAGGATGGCTAATGGAGTGAGGGAGGGTTGCTGGTGTGCTCGGACGAGGTCGGGGATGGCTATTTATAGCCAGGGCGAGGGGGAGCCGTGCTGGCGTCGTTGCGGATGCGTGGCCGGCGCCGCGGACGCGTGTGCTCGCGCATGAGCTCGGGGAAGGTGACGGAGAGGTGGAGCAGAGCTACAGCGGTGCACAGGGATGAGCAGAGCTCAGGGACAAGAGAAGGAAGAAGTCATGGCACGAATGGAGATGGTCGGCTACAGGTTTCCCGTGGGCACGCGGCGACGAGAGCTGACAGAGTGGGAGAAGGCTTCGGGAGGACGGTGACGACGCGGGCTTGCTGTTGGACAGGCTCATGAGCGTTAAGGCGACGAGAGGGGCCGGAGCTAGAATCCATCCTGGATGCGGCCAACGCCAGTAGAGCGCGTGCATTGCATGCCAAAGCTCGTGATCACCACGTGCACTGGTGCGCAAAGTGGCACACGGCTGGCCAAACAATGTCTGGGGGCTTGTCCTTCCTGGGGAGATTGCAACTGCGGTGGTAGTTTGGTTAAAAGTGACATGGTTAAATGGAAGTTCACACCTGAAGTTTACTGCAGTAAACTTGACCAAGCACTGCTGATCAACAGGAAGGGGTTTGGAAGCAAAGGAGTTGTCTGGTAGGTTTAGGGTAAGAAGGACTTTCACCCTGGTAACTTTGAGGGGATTAGGATCAAGATTTAATATAGTTGCTTTACAACTGCCAAATCTGGTCCAGAAATGAGATTTGGATGATGCACTCACATGGTGATACCACTTGAGCTCAAATTTGGCAAGGCCTAATGATTTGGTCATAGTAAGATGCTGTAAAAATTTCATACCAAATGGATAAGCCAAAGTGGTACTTGCTTCACAAACATCTTCACTGACCAGAATCTTGCAAACATTCTAGAGAAATATTGGCTCGGTGAAATGGTGCCAAATTTGGTGGAGAGAAGTTATTTGGGTAGGAGAACAATCTGGTAATTTATTAGGATTTTTGAAGCAATAAAAATTATACTTGCTTCACAACCTGAAGGTTTTACCAGAAGCAAAGATTTGGTCATGTTCTCACATAGCTCAATGGATGAAGCTGAACTTTGGAGGAGTGTGCTAATATGAGCACATGAAGGAGTGTGCAAAAGTTCAACTCATTTGAGTAAACCTAGCTAGTACTTCCTTCACAATGCCTTCTGTCTGACAAAAAGTTTGAAAAATTCCTGAGGAAGTTTGGCTAGGCAAATAAATTTGAATTTTGGCACAGGTCAACTATTTGGACAGGAAAAGATGTCCAAAAAGTTTGGGGTCAAATGGGCAAACATAAATAGCACTTGCTTCACAATGTGCCATTTAGGACAGAATAGGAAATGATTTTATTGAGCATGATGAGAAATATGGCTAATGAAATATGTTGTCATATTTGAGGAAGATATGACCCCAACAATTTATAAGAATTATTTTGGGATTTTTGGATGGGCATAAATATAGGTTGCTTCACAACCAAGGGCAAATAGGGTTATTCCTTTAATAGAAAAAGGAATTTTCCCTAGAGAAACAAATTAGGGTTTGGTCATGGAGTGAAGTGACATGATCTTGGCAAGGTTTTTAGGATGATGAGCCACTTGGGAGAGGGAATGAAGATCATTTCCCAGGTGACAAGGCCACAAAACCACTCCAAAAAGAAAAACAGAGCAAAAACCAGATAAATCAAAAGGAAAAGAAAGGGCCAAAATCCAGGTTGTTACACACTTATTGAAGAAACACATGGTCTTGATAACCCGACACAAGTAGTAAAGGTAAATTCTCCCTATAGATATGATAAAACTGAAATCCCATTTACTAAGTTTGCTAGCACATGGTTAGATGAGTTTGATAAATTTATGGTTAAACAAGAAGACTTCAATGCTTATTTTGGTAGAGAATTAAAACGCAGTGCTGATATGCTTGAACACTTGGGTGATTATATGGCTAATGTCAAAGGTGAACTTAAACTTATTAGTAAACATGCTTCTATGGTTACCACTCAAGTAGAACAAGTACTTAAAGCTCAAAATGATTTTCTCAATGAATTGAATAGTAAGAATAAGGACTATGCTATTAGAGTGGCTACTAGAACTGGTAAAATGACTCAGGAACCTTTGTATCCTAAAGGCCACCCTAAGAGAATTGAGCAAGATTCTCAGAGAAATAATATAGATGCACCTAGTCCTTCTAAAAGGAAGAAAAATAAAAATGATAGGACTTTGCATGCTTCCAGTGAACCTATTGCTGAAACACCTGAGAATCCAAATGATATTTCTATTTCTGATGCTGAAACACAATTTGGTAATGAACTTGAAACTAGTGATAATGTTAATGATAATGTTCATGTTGATGCTCAACCTAACAATAACAATGATGTAGAGATTGAACCTGCTGTTATCTAGATAACCCACAATCAAAGAATCAACGTTATCATAAGAGAGACTTAGTTGCTAGGAAACACGGTAAGGAAAGAGAGCCTTGGGTTCAAAAACCCATGCCTTTTCCTCCCAAACCATCCAAGAAAAAGGATGATGAGGATTTTGAGCGCTTTGCTGAAATGATTAGACCTATATTTTTGCGTATGCGATTAACTGATATGCTCAAAATGAATCCTTGTGCTAAGTATATGAAAGAAATTGTCACTAATAAAAGAAAGATACCGGAAGCTGAAATTTCCACCATGCTTGCTAATTATACTTTTAAGGGTGGAATACCTAAGAAGTTAGGAGAACCAGGAGTACCCACTATACCATGCTCCATTAAAAGAAATTATGTTAAAACTGCTTTATGTGATCTTGGAGCCGGTGTTAGTGTTATGCCTCTCTCTTTATATCGTAGACTTGATTTGAATAAGTTGACACCTACTGAAATATCTTTTCAAATGGCTGATAAATCAACTGCTATACCTGTCGGTATTTGTGAGGATGTGCCTGTTGTGGTTGCAAACGTTACTATTTTAACGGACTTTGTTATTCTTGATATTCCCGAGGACGATAGTATGCCTATTATTCATGGAAGACCCTTTTTGAATACCGCAGGGGCTGTTATTGATTGCACCAAAGGCAATGTCACTTTTCATGTTAATGGTAATGAGCATACGGTACACTTTCCGAGGAAACAACCTCAAGTCCACAATATCAATTCTATTGGAAAAATTCCATCGATTATTTTTGGAGGTTTTGAATTTCCTCTTCCTACTGTCAAGAAGAAATATGATATTCTTATTATTGGGGATGTGCATATCCCCGTTGAGGTAACCTAGTGTTATTCAAAAATTCTCCGGTTCCATGTTATTCGGAATGAGTTTGTTAACAAGACTTGATCAACCTTGTTAATGGATTCCTTTTGATGATCATGAGATGGATGAATTTAGAAAACACAACTCTCTGTACCCTCTTTTTACTTTCTGTTATTTATATTAAATAAAATACAAATAGTATTTTCTGTCTGTTATCTAAATTATTCGTGCAATATAAAAATACCCCAAAAATAAAAGTTCTCCAAATGCCCTGAAATTTAAATATGATTTTTTCTGGAATATTTGAGAATATTTGGCACTGAGAACACAGCAGGGGGGCATCCACCTGGCCACAAGGGTGGAGGGCGTGCCCCCTGCCTCATGGGCCCACGGTGGCCCTCCTCCACTTATTCCTGCACCCACACACTCCTTCTTCCTCCCACAAACACCATTATCCAGCTCAAGCACGAGTTCTAGCTCATTTTGCTGCGATTTTCGATCTCCTTGCTCAAAGCACCTCTCACAAACTGCTTTGGGGGATTGTTCCTTGGTATGTGACTCCTCCATTGGTTCAATTAGTTTTTGTTCTAGTGCTTTATTCATTGCAAATTTGTGCTGCCTAGGTGACCATGTTCTTGAGCTTGCATGTCAAATTTATGTGGTTCCAAGTAGTTTTGATGCATGATATAGGCTCTAGGCACTTGTACGAGTAGTTGCTATCAATTTTGTTGAGTTTGGTTCACTTTTATTTGAAGTTACTAAAAAAAATTAGAATTTTTCAGAGAAGAATGAAGAGATTTTTGAGGGGCTCATCGAGCCGAAGCTCGAAGGAAAAGCAAAATGAAGAAGTAAAGAGGCCCAAATATAATCTGCCTCGCATCACGGAGGTTCGGTCGTGTGAATGGCCTTGTGATGATTTCTTGAGAGCAGCCGGGATTTATGATGATTTCTATGAATTGGCTGAGAATGCAGGCCTCACCGCCTTCCTCCACGACCAGCGCGAACAATATCTCTTACTCACCAATATCTTTGTGCAAAACTTTCATTTACATGCTAGGAGCTCACCACCTACGGTGGAGTTTTATTTATATGATGAGCATAAGGAGATGTCACTTTACGATTTTTGTCGGGTTTGTTTGATCCCTTTTGAAGGCATCATAGAGGAACCACATCGCGGCGATGTGGATGGTTTTATTGATACCATCACTATAGGGGAAACGAAGAAGGTTTCCGATGCACGAACTACTAGTATACACTTTCCTGTTCTACGTTACTTTGCTATATTTGCTAGTAGATGCTTAATTGGTGCGGAAACTATGGAAACCTGAGTGCCCCTGATATTGTTATTTTGTGCCACGCCTTATTTCGTGATGATACATTCAACATGGGTGCTCTTATTGCAAAGCGGTTAAATCTTAACCGTACTAAGGGCCCCGTCTTTGGAGGCATCTTCGCCTTGCGCCTAGCTGCACATTTTTAACATACCTATTAGGCATTATGAGAAGGAAGAAAAATTGATGCCTCCTGTTTATTTAGATTATAAGAGTATGGTAGCACATGATTTTATTGTTAAGAATAGGGGAAATGAGCTCAAATACAAATTGTTCTTTGAAAAACATCATCCTGAGACTATTACCCTACCTGCTCCTTCCTTGTTTGATTTATCTGCAGGCAAGTACCTTGTTCCATTGGAGGCTATTCACGCCTACTGGAACCCTACATCAGCCACAGAGCCAGAGTCAGAACCACAAGTTGATCCCCCACGACAGTCTAATTACTAGTGGGATCCGGAGATGATTGCCAACCAGTGGAAATCAGAGTCTTCTTCTTCTCAGTACGACTCCAACTATTACTAGGGATATCCGCCAGGACAACCGTGGCCATAGACCAACTTAGGCCAAAAGCCTAAGCTTGGGGGAGTACGTATTTCCCACCGACATTACATTCATGTTCACACACTCAGTGCTAGATGTCGGTGCTCATACTTTTTCATTGTAATATCCATGCTAGTTTATTTCCTTTTTTATGGTTTCTTCTTGTGTGTTTAATAAACATTAAGAAAAACCAAAAAAATAGTTGTAGCTTTTAATTAGTTTACTTTCCATGCTTGTAGTAGTAATTAAAAAAGAAAACTCAAAAATATTTCTTGTTCTTCTTTTTGCTTGTTGGGAGCTTTCCCGTGTATATAGTTTTTTTCTTTTTTTTTCTTTGGGGGTCGATAGGAGAAGATCATGATTAAATTTTTGAAGTGGCTCTTATATGCATTGTTGTTAATCTCGCAAAAGAGCCCATATTGCCTTGTCTTCTCCTGTTTATTGAATGCTTGCAGATTCCAGCTTAGTCCAATGCACGTGCACTATTATTATTATCCACATTGTTCGGTCATGCAAGTGAAAGGCAATTATGACGATATATGATGAACTGATTGAGATGGGAGAAGCTGGTATGAACTCGACCTCTCTTGTTTTTGTAAATATGATTAGTTCATCGTTCTTGATTCAGCCTATTATGAATAAACATGTTTGCGATGACAATTAGAGATCATAGTTTCTTATGCCATGCTTAATTAGCTAGGACCTTATAATGGTTTACCTTGCGTGCCAACATGCTATTAAAATGGTTGTGATGTGGTATGATAGGGTGGTATCCTCTTTTGAACGATTCGAGTGACTTGACTTGGCACATGTTCACGCATGTAGTTGAAACAAAATCAACATAGCCTCTACGATATTTATGTTCGTGGTGCATTATATCCTAATCATGCTTGCATTCGGTGTTGATTAATTTTAATGCATGTTCATGACTGTTGTCGCTCACTAGTTGGTCGCTTCTCAATCTTTTTCTAGCCTTCACCTGTACTAAGCGGGAATACTTCTTGTGCATCGAATCCCATAAACCCCAAAGTTATTCCATTTGAGTCCACCATGCCTACCTATATACGGTATGTACCTGCCGTTCCAAGTAAATTTGTATGTGCCAAACTCTAAACCTTCAAATAAATATCCTGTTTTGTATGCTCGAATAGCTCATGTATCAACTAGGGCTGTCCGTATCTTCCATGTTAAGCGGGTTATTCTCAAGAGGAGTGGACTCCGCTCCTCACTCACGAGAAAGTGGCTGGTCACCGGGATGCCCAGTCCCATGCTTTGTGCAAATCAAATCAAAATAATTGCAAACAAAACTCCCCCTGGGACTCTTGTTAGTTGGAGGCACTCGTTGTTTCAAGCAAGCCATGGATTGATGCTTGTTGGTGGAGGGGGAGTTTAAACTTTACCATTCTGTTTGGGAACCGCCTATAATGTGTGTAGCATGGAAGATATCGCCATCTCTTGGTTGTTATGTTGACAATGAAACTATACCACTCAAAATATTATTCATTTCTATTTCAAAACTGAGCTCTGGGACCTCTACGAATCCCTGCTTCCCTCTGCGAAGGGCCTATCTATTTACTTTCATGTTGAGTCATCATCCTCTTATTAAAAAGCACCAGTTGGAGAGCACCTCTGTCATTTGCATTCATTACTGTTAGTTTACATTGAGTATGACTTGACTGGATCTCTTTTACCATGAATTAAAATGTCTAGTCAGTCCTTGATCTTTAAAGGTGCTCTGCATTTATGTTTTGCTGTCTCAGAAAGGGCTAGCGAGATACCATCTTGTTATATCATATTATGATTGTTTTGAGAAAGTGTTGTCATCCGAGATTTATTATTATTGCTCGCTAGTTGATTATGCCATTGATATGAGTAGACATGAGACCTAAGATGTCGGTGGGAAACGACACCTATGGGATCACAAGAATCCCTACTGTGGTTGCGGGGCGCGGGGTTGAGAGAAGAGCGGGTCTAACAGAGAGCATGCGGTTCGTTTATCCAGGTTCGGGCCGCATGGATGCGTAAAATCCTAGTACTACTTTGGTGGATGTATTCTGAGTTCTTGAACTAGCTACGGGGTGTAACAAGCTCCAAAAAGTCAAATCCCTCTCCTCGTCACCTTAGGCCTCCTTTTATAGAAAAAGAGGTTGCCACAGTGGCACACAGGAGGTGGAAAGGCAACAGTGTTGCGAGGTTATCCTGGTATTACAAGACAAAGCGCATTAAATGCGAGGCTTAGGTGTCCCTCCACTTTATCGGAGGCGGGGGCATGGCCCTTCCCGTCCGTCGCTGCTCCTCCAAGCTTCGACACGCGCCCTGGCCAGCGATGCATGCGGTGCCATGTAGGTAGGCAGGCAGCTGAGGTGGCGCGGTCGTGGAGTGTCCACAAAGGGCTGCATGTCGCCACGCAGGTGCCTGCCCAGCTGGTTGGGTCGGCAGCTGCATGCGAACGGCGGCGGAGACTTGGCTGGTGTGGGCATGATGGTGGCCCTGCTGGTGCGCTTGGCGAGGGCCTTGTCGGGTGGCCCGGCAAGGGTCTTGCCGTGGCGTGAAGGCGTCCTCGGGAAGGATTTTGCCGGGGGTCTTGTGGTCTTCTTCGGTGAGGATGGCTGCCTTCCTATCCTCATTTGACCTTGACTATTCTTTGTCTTCACGAAGATCTGCATGGCACCACAGAGGTGCCTCCTGAGCCCTGTCCAATGCATTTGTCAAGTGTTGGTGGGCTTGAGGGTGGCTCGCTCAGCTGGCGTGGGAGAGCTGCCCCGGCAAGGGTCATGCCGGGGCCGCTGAGGCTTCCCCGGCAAGGGTCCTTGCCGGGGAAACCTGCTTTGCCCATCTGATCTTTGTGGCCTTGGTCCTTGTCGTTGCTTTGCTTCGTCTTGGGCTTCGATCTTACCTTGGCTTACCTCCCTTGCTCTGCTTGCTGTGGTCACGGGCGGGGCTCTGACTGCCCGTGCACAGGTAAAGGGGTACAAAAATGTGCCCCTAGTTTTGTACATCGACAGGAGCCCCCGGGCCTGGGCCACACATAAGCGCGACACGTTGTTCGGTCAGGCCCAAAACGGTGCGCAGGCAGGCGGGGCGGTTTTTACCACGGTAAGGTTTCTCGCGCATTGTGCTCCCCACGACCCGCGCGCGTGGCGCGAGGTGGAGGGGCGTGCGTGACGTGGGCGGCATGCGTGGGGCGGTTTCCACACGCAGGCATCACATCGTGGTAAATGGGTGGTGTGACCCGCGGCTTCCCCATAAAAAGGGATAACTGCAGGCGCATTGTTCCTTTTACCCTTCGTGCGACCCCAATCTCGGAAACCTCCGCCTGTCTCCCTCTTCTTCTCCAAGCTTTGCCTCCGCTCACCGCCGTTGTGCTTCTACCGCCCTCCGCTCCTCCCTCCTCCTTCATCCACCATGGCGCCAAAATCCACCAAGGGCAAGGGGGTGGCCAAGGATGCTGGGGCTGTGGAGCCGCCGGAATGCGCGCTGTCGGGGCAACGGAGGCAGTCCGCCTTCTTCTTCCCCTCGACGGTCAACGCGTTGGAGCTTCGGGACCTCTTTAGGCCCCTGTGGGGAGTGAAGAGGGGGGGGGGGATTCGGGGCACCCGACCACGCCCGTCATCCCCGCCGCCTGCACCGACCCTGCCCCAAATCGGTACCCCTTCTTCGTTGATTACCTTTCTTGCGGGCTCTGCCCTCCCTTCTCCGATTTCTTCAGTGACATCATGCACACCTTCGGCTTCCGTCTCTTGGATTTTACTCCGAATGCGGTGGCGTGCATGGTCCTTTTTGCGCACCTTTGCGAGGGCTTTGCCAGAGTACAGCCCAGCACGACACTCTTCCACCACTATTTCTTCCCTCGGATCCAGCCGGGGGGTGCCATCTCTGGTTGCGTCACTTGGATCCCAAGATCCAAGGGGGTGTACCCAGACGGCGCCATGAAGGAGAGGTGGGAGGAATGGCAGGGCCGGTGGTGCTGGATTGAAGAGAAGGACCCGCCGGCCTTCTGCAAAGTTCGTCGGGTGCCGCCAGTTCGCAGTAGCGATTGGAGCGATGTTGATGCTGCCGACGGGAGGCTCATGGTTGCCACCACCAGGATTCTCCGTCTTACCCAGGCCGGGCTCACCCTTGAAATGATCGGGGCGGATTTCATCCACCGACGGATTGCTCCGTTGCATAACAAGGGGAGGCTAGCCTGGCTCTTCACGAACCCCGCTGACATCATGCGACTTCGCCCCGGCCTCGACCACAACTTTACGGTGCTGGCGCACGCCCATTTCTGCCAGCGGCTCTTCCAGCTTGACGTGGGCCGCGATAGAGAGGTTGAGCGGACTGGCAAGGTTGCGAGGGCCACCGCAAAGGCCGGCAAGGTCCTCAAGGGGCCGTTGTTCAAGCTGCCAATGGGGGTGGTCCCATTGTGCAACAATTCGCGTCGGTCCGAGATCATTGCCATGATCCCGGACTGCAACACGCATGGCCCCGACCCGTGCTGGAAGGAGCCGGAGGATGACGAAGTGCAGCAGTTCTTTGACACCCTGCACAAGGGGTACGTCGATGACGACACCGAGCAACTGCTTGTCATGGACATCACCCAGGCGGAGCTAGACTACATTGCCACCAGGGCGAGGGTGGCACAGCTTGCCAGGGAGGTCGGCAGCGCCGGCGGTGTGGAGGACGAGGTCACGACGGCTACGGAGGAGGAGGAGCCCGCCTGGTGGGCGGCGGCCGCCGGGGGAGCCAGCAGCGCCGGCACCGAGGCTCCTCTGGTCGAGGATGTGACCGGAGAGTCCTCGGAGGAGGAGGCCGAGACCACAGATCTGACGCCACCTACGGGGAGGGGGCGAGTCTTGCGGCGGGCTAGTTCTGGCGAGCCGGTCCGGCACCGCAGGGCTGCGCAGCCGCAGCTGACCTCGGAGGGGTCCCGGCCCCACATGAGGGCCGCGGCGGCGAAGGAGCCGTCGAAGGTCGCGGTGAAGAAGAAGACGGTCGCTCCTTCTTCATCCAAGCATGCCCAGACGCCGCCTCCCTCCCCTCCTCCGACAAACATCAGTGCGGGGATCACCTTTGATTATGGATCCCTCAATCCGAGGAGGAAGAGGAAGCCAGCAGAGGAGGACGAAGACGATGAGTAAGCATCCAGTTCCTCCCCATTATTTCTGCCTCCCCAACCTGCGTTACTGATCTTGACTTGTCTTCATCTTTGCAGGGACGCGAAGACGCTGGCCCAGAGAGCAAAAAGGGCCAAGGCCTCGGCGGGTGGCCAGCCCCCGACTGGTACTTCGAGGGCGCCCTTGGTGGTATTGAGCAGCCCGGACAGCAGCCCCCGGCAAAGCCCCCAGCGTAAGTTCATCATTCTTCTCTCTTCGACATGTGTCAGGAGCGCGACACTTTGGTGCTGACCTTGCCAGGTGTGCAGGAGGGGAGCGGCAGCAGGAGGAGCCACAGGGGGCTACTCTCAACACGCCGCCCCCATCGACCACGCCGCCTCGAGGGACGTCCCCGACAAGGGCGGCATGTTGGAAATATGCCCCAGAGGCAATAATAAAAGGATTATTATTATATTTCCTTGTTCATGATAATTGTCTTTTATTCATGCTATAATTGTGTTATCCGGAAATCGTAATACATGTGTAAATACATAGACACCAACATGTCCCTAGTAAGCCTCTAGTTGACTAGCTCGTTGATCAACAGATAGTCATGGTTTCCTGACTATGGACATTGGATGTCATTGATAACGAGATCACATCATTAGGAGAATGATGTGATGGACAAGACCCAATCCTAAACATAGCACAAGATCGTATAGTTCGTTTGCTAGACTTTTTCCAATGTCAAGTATCTTTTCCTTAGACCATGAGATCGTGTAACTCCCGGATACCTAGGAGTGCTTTGGGTGTACCAAACGTCACAACGTAACTGGGTGACTATAAAGGTATACTACGGGTATCTCCGAAAGTGTCTGTTGGGTTGACACGGATCAAGACTGGGATTGGTCACTCCGTATGACGGAGAGGTATCTCTGGGCCCACTCGGTAATGCATCATCATAATGAGCTCAAAGTTACCAAGTGTCTGGTCACGGGATCATGCATTACGGTACGAGTAAAGTGACTTGCCGGTAACGAGATTGAACGAGGTATTGGGATACCGACGATCGAATCTCGGGCAAGTAACGTACCGATTGACAAAGGGAATTGTATACGGGGTTGCTTGAATCCTCGACATCGTGGTTCATCCGATGAGATCATCGAGGAGCATGTGGGAGCCAACATGGGTATCCAGATCCCACTGTTGGTTATTGACCGGAGAGCCATCTCGGTCATGTCTACATGTCTCCCGAACCCGTAGGGTCTACACATTTAAGGTTCGGTGACGCTAGGGTTGTAGAGATATGAATATGCAGTAACCCAAAAGTTGTTCGGAGTCCCGGATGAGATCCCGGACGTCACTAGGAGTTCCGTAATGGTCCGGAGGTGAAGAATTATATATAGGAAGTGCAGTTTCGGCCATCGGGGGAGTTTCGGGGGTCACCGGTATTGTACCGGGACCACCAGAAGGGTCCCGGGGGGTCCACCGGGTGGGGCCACCCATCCCTGAAGGCCCCATGGGCTAAGTGGGGAGGGGAACCAGCCCATAGTGGGCTGGTGCACCCCCCTTGGCCCACCCCATGCGCCTAGGGTTGGGAACCCTAGGGTGGGGGGGCGCCCCACCTGGCTTGGGGGGCACTCCACCCCTTGGCCGCCGCCCCCCCCCTAGGAGATCCCATCTCCTAGGGCCGGCACACCCCCTAGGGGGCCTATATAAAGGGGGGAGGGAGGGGCAGCCGCACCCCTTGACTCTTGGCGCCTCCCTCTCCCCTGCTACACCTCTCCCTCTCGCAGAAGAACGGCGAAGCCCTACTGCGGTGACTGCTGCATCCACCACCACGCCGTCGTGCTGCTGGATCTTCATCAACCTCTCCTTCCCCCTTGCTGGATCAAGAAGGCGGAGACGTCACGCTGACCGTACGTGTGTTGAACGCGGAGGTGCCGTCCGTTCAGCGCTAGGATCTCCGGTGATTTGGATCACGTCGAGTATGACTCCCTCATCCCTGTTCTTTGAACGCTTCCGCGCGTGATCTACAAAGGTATATAGATGCAATGCGATCATTCGTAGCTAGATGAACTCATAGATGAATCTTGGTGAAACCGTAGGAAAATTTTGTTTTCTGCAACGTTCCCCAACAGTGGTATCAGAGCCAGGTTTATGCGTAGTTCTCTTTGCACGAGTAGAACACAATTTGTTGTGGGCGTAGATGTTGTCAACTTTCTTGACGCTACTAGTCTTATTTTGCTTCAGCGGTATTGTGGGATGAAGCGGCCCGGACCAACTTTACACGTACGCTTACGTGAGACTGGTTCCACCGACTAACATGCACTAGTTGCATAAGGTGGCTGGCGGGTGTCTGTCTCTCCCACTTTAGTTGGAGCGGATTCGATGAAAAGGATCCTTATGAAGGGTAAATAGAAGTTGACAAATCACGTTGTGGCTTTCACGTAGGTAAGAAAACATTCTTGCTACAACCCTATTGCAGCCACGTAAAACTTGCAACAACAATTAGAGGACGTCTAACTTGTTTTTGCAGCAAGTGATTTATGATGTGATATGGCCAAAGTTGTGATGAATGATGAATGATATATATGTGATGTATGAGATGTTCATGCTATTGTAATAGGAATCACAACTTGCATGTCGATGAGTATGACAACCGGTAGGAGCCATAGGAGTTGTCTTTATTTTTTGTATGACCTGCGTGTCATTGAGAAACGCCATGTAAATTACTTTACTTTATTGCTAAACGTGTTAGCCATAGTAGTAGAAGTAATAGTTGGCGAGCAACTTCATGGAGACACGATGATGGAGATCATGATGATGGAGATCATGGTGTCATGCCGGTGACAAGATGATCATGGAGCCCCAAGATGGAGATCAAAGGAGCTATTTGATATTGGCCATATCATGTCACTATTATTTGATTGCATGTGATGTTTATCATGTTTTTGCATCTTGTTTACTTAGAACGACGGTAGTAAATAAGATGATCCCTCATAATAATTTCAAGAAAGTGTTCCCCCTAACTGTGCACCGTTGCGACAGTTCGTTGTTTCGAAGCACCACGTGATGATCGGATGTGATAGATTCCAACGTTCACATACAACGGGTGTAAGACAGATTTACACATGCAAACACTTAGGTTGACTTGACGAGCCTAGCATGTACAGACATGGCCTCGGAACACAGAAGACCGAAAGGTCGAGCATGAGTCGTATAGAAGATACGATCAACATGAAGATGTTCACCGATGTTGACTAGTCCGTCTCACGTGATGATCGGACACGGCCTAGTTAACTCGGATCATGTTATACTTAGATGACTGGAGGGATGTCTATACGAATGGGAGTTCATTATATAATTTGATTAGATGAACTTAATTATCATGAACTTAGTCTGAAATCTTTACAATATGTCTTGTAGATCAAATGGCCAACGTTGTCCTCAACTTCAACGCGTTCCTAGAGAAAACCAAGCTGAAAGACGATGGCAGCAACTATACGGACTGGGTCCGGAACCTGAGGATCATCCTCATAGCTGCCAAGAAAGATTATGTCCTAGAAGCACCGCTAGGTGACGCACCCGTCCCACAGAACCAAGACGTTATGAACGCTTGGCAGACACGTGCAGATGACTACTCCCTCGTTCAGTGCGGCATGCTTTACAGCTTAGAACCGGGGCTCCAAAGGCGTTTTGAGAGACACGGAGCATATGAGATGTTCGAAGAGCTGAAAATGGTTTTTCAAGCTCATGCCCGGGTCAAGATATATGAAGTCTCTGACAAGTTCTTCAGCTGTAAGATGGAGGAAAATAGTTCTGTCAGTGAGCACATACTCACTATGTCTGGATTACATAACCGCTTAACTCAGCTGGGAGTTAATCTCCCGGATGATGCGGTCATTGACAGAATCCTTTAGTCGCTTCCACCAAGCTACAAGAGCTTTGTGACGAACTTCAATATGCAGGGGATGGAAAAGACCATTCCTGAAGTATTTGCAATGCTGAAATCAGCAGAGGTAGAAGTCAAAAAGGAACATCAAGTGTTGATGGTGAATAAAACCACTAAGTTCAAGAAAGGCAAGGGTAAGAAGAACTTCAAGAAGGACGGCAAGGGAGTTGCCGCGCCCGGTAAGCAAGCTGCCGGGAAGAAGCCAAATAATGGACCCAAGCCCGAGACTGAGTGTTTTTATTGCAAGGGAAGTGGTCACTGGAAGCGGAACTGCCCCAAATACTTAGCGAACAAGAAGGCCGGCAAAACGAAAGGTATATGTGATATACATGTAATTGATGTGTACCTTACCAGTACTCGTAGTAGCTCCTGGGTATTTGATACCGGTGCAGTTGCTCACATTTGTAACTCAAAGCAGGAGCTGCGGAATAAACGGAGACTGGCGAAGGACGAGGTGACGATGCGCGTCGAGAATGGTTCCAAGGTCGATGTGATCGCCGTCGGCACGCTGCCTCTACATTTACCTACGGGATTAGTTTTGAACCTCAATAATTGTTATTTAGTGCCAAGTTTGAGCATGAACATTGTATCAGGATCTCGTTTAATACGAGATGGCTACTCATTTAAATCCGAGAATAATGGTTGTTCTATTTATATGAGAGATATGTTTTATGGTCATGCTCCGATGGTGAATGGTTTATTCTTAATGAATCTCGAGCGTAATGCTACACATATTCATAGTGTGAATACCAAAAGATGTAAGGTTGATAACGATAGTCCCACATACTTGTGGCATTGCCGCCTTGGTCACATAGGTGTCAAACGCATGAAGAAGCTCCATGCAGATGGACTTTTAGAGTCTCTTGATTACGAATCATTTGACACGTGTGAACCATGCCTCATGGGTAAAATGACCAAGACTCCGTTCTCAGGAACAATGGAGCAAGCAACCAACTTATTGGAAATCATACATACTGATGTGTGCGGTCCAATGAGTGTTGAGGCTCGCGGTGGCTATCGTTATGTTCTCACCCTCACTGATGACTTGAGTAGATATGGGTATGTCTACTTAATGAAACACATGTCTGAGACCTTTGAAAGGTTCAAGGAATTTCAGAGTGAGGTTGAGAATCAACGAGACAGGAAAATCTAGTTCCTGCAATCAGATCATGGAGGAGAATACTTGAGTCACGAATTTAGCACACACTTAAGAAAATGTGGAATAGTTTCACAACTGACGCCGCCTGGAACACCTCAGCGTAATGGTGTGTCCGAACATCGTAATCGCACTCTATTAGATATGGTGTGATCTATGATGTCTCTTACCGATTTACCGCTATCATTTTGGGGCTATGCTTTAGAGACTGCCGCATTCACTTTAAATAGGGCACCGTCGAAATCCGTTGAGACGACACCGTATGAATTATGGTTTGGGAAGAAACCTAAGCTGTCGTTTCTAAAAGTTTGGGGATGCGATGCTTATGTCAAGAAACTTCAACCTGAAAAGCTCGAACCCAAGTCGGAAAAATGCGTCTTCATAGGATACCCTAAAGAAACTATTGGGTATACCTTCTACCTCAGATCCGAAGGCAAGATCTTTCTTGCCAAGAATGGATCCTTTCTAGAGAAGGAGTTTCTCTCGAAAGAAGTAAGTGGGAGGAAAGTAGAGCTTGATGAAGTACTGCCTCTTGAAGCAGAGAGTAGCGCAACTCAGGAAAATGTTCCTGTGGTGCCTGCACCAATTAGAGAGGAAGTTAATGATGATGATCAAGATACTTCTGATCAAGCTCCTACTGAACTTCGAAGGTCCACAAGGACACGTTCCGCACCAGAGTGGTACGGCAACCCTGTCTTGGAAATCATGTTGTTAGACAACGGTGAACCTTCGAACTATGAAGAAGCGATGGCGGGCCCAGATTCCGACAAATGGCTGGAAGCCATGAAATCCGAGATAGGATCCATGTACGAAAACGAAGTATGGACTTTGACTAACTTGCCCGATGATCGGCGAGCCATAGAAAATAAATGGATCTTTAAGAAGAAGACACACGCGGATGGTAATGTGACCATCTATAAAGCTAGGCTTGTCGCTAAGGGTTATCGACAAGTTCAAGGGGTTGACTACGATGAGACATTCTCTCCCGTAGCAAAGCTGAAGTCCGTTCGAATCATGTTAGCAATTGCCGCATACTATGGTTATGAGATATGGCAAATGGATGTCAAAACGGCATTCCTTAACGGTTATCTTAAGGAAGAACTGTATATGATGCAGCCGGAAGGTTTTGTCGATCCTAAGAATGCTAACAAGGTGTGCAAGCTCCAACGCTCGATTTATGGGCTGGTGCAAGCATCTCGGAGTTGGAACATTCGCTTTGATGAGATGATCAAAGCGTTTGGGTTTATGCAGACATATGGAGAAGCCTGCATTTACAAGAAAGTGAGTGGGAGCTCTGTAGCATTTCTCATATTATATGTAGATGACATACTTTTGATGGGAAATGATATAGAACTCTTGGACAACATTAAGGCCTACTTGAATAAGAGTTTTTCAATGAAGGACCTTGGAGAAGCTGCTTATATATTAGGCATCAAGATCTATAGAGATAGATCAAGACGCCTCATAGGTCTTTCACAAAGCACATACCTTGATAAGATATTGAAAAAGTTCAATATGGATCAGTTTAAGAAGGGGTTCTTGCCTGTGTTGCAAGGTGTGAAATTGAGCTCAGCTCAATGTCCGACCACGGCAGAAGATATGGAAGAGATGAGTGTCATCCCCTATGCCTCAGCCATAGGTTCTATTATGTATGCCATGTTGTGTACCAGACCTGATGTAAACCTTGCCGTAAGTTTGGTAGGTAGGTACCAAAGTAATCCCGGCAAGGAACACTGGACAGCGGTCAAGAATATCCTGAAGTAACTGAAAAGGACTAAGGAAATGTTTCTCGTTTATGCAGGTGACAAAGAGCTCGTCGTAAAGGGTTATGTCGACGCTAGCTTCGACACAGATCTGGATGACTCTAAGTCACAAACCGGATACGTGTATATGTTGAATGGTGGAGCAGTAAGCTGGTGCAGCTGCAAGCAGAGCGTCATGGTGGGATCTACATGTGAAGCGGAATACATGGCAGCCTCGGAGGCAGCACATGAAGCAATTTGGGTGAAGGAGTTCATCACCGACCTAGGAGTCATACCCAATGCATCGGGGCCAATCAAACTCTTCTGTGACAACACTGGAGCTATTGCACTTGCCAAGGAGCCCAGGTTTCACAAGAAGACTAGGCACATCAAGCGTCGCTTCAACTCCATTCGTGAAAATGTTCAAGATGGAGACATAGATATTTGTAAAGTACATACGGACCTGAATGTAGCAGATCCGTTGACTAAACCTCTCCCTAGAGCAAAACATGATCAACACCAGAATTCCATGGGTGTTCGATTCATCACAATGTAACTAGATTATTCATTCTAGTGCAAGTGGGAGACTGTTGGAAATATGCCCTAGAGGCAATAATAAAAGGATTATTATTATATTTCCTTGTTCATGATAATTGTCTTTTATTCATGCTATAATTGTGTTATCTGGAAATCGTAATACATGTGTGAATACATAGACACCAACATGTCCCTAGTAAGCCTCTAGTTGACTAGCTCGTTGATCAACAGATAGTCATGGTTTCCTGACTATGGACATTGGATGTCATTGATAACGAGATCACATCATTAGGAGAATGATGTGATGGACAAGACCCAATCCTAAACATAGCACAAGATCATATAGTTCGTTTGCTAGAGTTTTTCCAATGTCAAGTATCTTTTCCTTAGACCATGAGATCGTGTAACTCCCGGATACCGTAGGAGTGCTTTGGGTGTACCAAACGTCACAACGTAACTGGGTGACTACAAAGGTATACTATGGGTATCTCCGAAAGTGTCTGTTGGGTTGACACGGATCAAGACAGGGATTTGTCACTCCGTATGACGGAGAGGTATCTCTGGGCCCACTCGGTAATGCATCATCATAATGAGCTCAAAGTGACCAAGTGTCTGGTCACGGGATCATGCATTACGGTACGAGTAAAGTGACTTGCCGGTAACGAGATTTAACAAGGTATTGGGATACCGACGATCGAATCTCGGGCAAGTAACATACCGATTGACAAAGGGAATTGTATACGGGGTTGCTTGAATCCTCGACATCGTGGTTCATCTGATGAGATCATCGAGGAGCATGTGGGAGCCAACATGGGTATCCAGATCCCGCTGTTGGTTATTGACCGGAGAGCCATCTCGGTCATGTCTACATGTCTCCCGAACCCGTAGGGTCTACACACTTAAGGTTCGGTGATGCTACGGTTGTAGAGATATGAATATGCAGTAACCCGAAAGTTGTTCGGAGTCCCGAATGAGATCCCGGACGTCACTAGGAGTTCCGGAATGGTCCGGAGGTGAAGAATTATACATAGGAAGTGCAGTTTCGGCCATCGGGAGAGTTTCGAGGGTCACCGGTATTGTACCGGGACCACCAGAAGGGTCTCGGGGGGTCCACCGGGTGGGGCCACCCATCCCGGAGGGCCCCATGGTCTAAGTGGGGAGGGGAACCAGCCCATAGTGGGCTGGTGCGCCCCCCTTGGCCCACCCCATGCGCCTAGGGTTGGGAACCCTAGGGTGGGGGCGCCCCACCTGGCTTGGGGGGCACTCCACCCCTTGGCCGCCCCCCTAGGAGATCCCTTCTCCTAGGGCCGGCGCACCCCCTAGGGGGCCTATATAAAGGGGTGGGGGAGGGAGGGGCAGCCGCACCCCTTGACTCTTGGCGCCTCCCTCTCCCCTGCTACACCTCTCCCTCTCACAGAAGAATGGCAAAGCCCTGCTGCGGTGACTGCTGCATCCACCACCACACCGTCGTGCTGCTGGATCTTCATCAACCTCTCCTTCCCCCTTGCTGGATCAAGAAGGAGGAGACGTCACGCTGACCGTACGTGTGTTGAACGCGGAGGTGTCGTCAGTTCGGCGCTATGATCTCCGGTGATTTGGATCACGTCGAGTACGACTCCCTCATCCCCGTTCTTTGAATGCTTCTGTGCGTGATCTACAAAGGTATGTAGATGCAATCCGATCACTCGTTGCTAGATGAACTCATAGATGAATCTTTGTGAAACCGTAGGAAAATTTTGTTTTCTGCAACGTTCCCCAACATGGCAAGCACCGGGCCCACACACATGGAGGAGGAGGAAGAGAACTTGGGCGCCGGTGGCTTTGCCTCAACGCCGAATGTTGGCGGAGAGGGGTCTTCCGTTTCCCAGCCGGGTGTCGGCATCGGTAAGTCCTTCGCCACTTCGCCCCTGCTTCTTCTTCTTTCCGGCTCTTGGTCTTGGCTTTGCCTCACCCCTGTCTTCGGTGCCCAGATTCCTCCTTGGTGGCCCCAGAGCATGTGGACGCCGTCGTCGAGGGTGTCACCAAGGCCGTCAGGGCGGACGCTGAGAAGGTCTCCATCGAGGAGGCCGCCAAGGACGCTGCCGAGGAGGCCACCGTGGGGCCTTCCAGGGAGGCCGATAAGGCTGCCGCTGAATAGGCCGGCAAGGGGCTTGCCGGGGAGACGGAGGAGGAGGCTGGTGACCGGCCTTCCTCCTCTGCTTCTTCCGGCTCCGGCAAGTACCTGAGGGTGAGCGACGACTTGTTCGTCCACCTTCCGGGCGCGTCGAGCACCAGGACGCCTGTTGAAGGAGAGGTGTTCGACGATGAGGTGCTTGCCGCCGCCGGGCTCGAAGTCGTTGACGAGCCAATCGTCGGCGGCGGCAGCTTGCAGGAAGGGCGGCTCCTCCACGCCATGGGTGCATGCTTCCGGAAGCTCCAGGTGCTCCACCGCGCCCGCCTGGAAAAGGTTGAGTCCAGGATGGCAGTGGTGGAGAAGGCGGAGGCGGATCTCTAGGAGCGCGTCGCCGAAGCGCGGGATTGGTTCCGCGAGGCCACCGAGAAGTTCAAGGCGGCCCAGGACGAGCAGGCCAGGCGCGATGTGGAGCTTACCACGAAGCTCGCCGATGTCGAGAAAGCCCAGGAGGCGGCGAAGAACTCGGCCGAGGCCGTTCGGACCCAGCGCGAGGCCGTGTTGAACTCCCAGGAGGAGGATCTTGCCGCACGCGAGGAGAAGCTCGCCGCCACACTTCGTGGCAAAGATGCCGAGGTGGAGA